>NC_072735.1:166310582-166455625 GCF_026930045.1 Uloborus diversus | reverse complement strand
CGTGCCCGGTCCAACAGGTGTCCCTTATTCCCCCCCTCCTGTGCACACCCCTGTTTAGACATTGTTAAAACTTTTCTTTTCTTATTTGAAACTTTTTTTTTTTTTTTTTTTGAGCAATCACGATTGCTTATTGCTTTCATTTGACTGTTTTGATGTCCTATGATTTTATTTTCCCACCAGCACCCTCTGCAGCATCATCGTCGACCGGCCGCCTCACGATGCTGCTCCTCTAGCGAAAACCGTCTCCAGGTTGCGTCAATATCCTACACTTACACGCATACATACACGTACGCACACAAACACATACACACACTCAAATACACACACATACAGACACCTACACACAACTACCCACACACTCATGCCTGCACACAGACGCAAACACATATGCTTACACACACATACACATACCCTCCTACACACAAACACACGTACCCCCCCCCCCTACACACATAAACACACAAGCCTACATACACACACACTCGTGCGAAAAACATAATTTGAATTCAAGAGGTCAAAATTCAAATTAATTTTTCCTTTTTTTTTCAAATTGATTTAAATGTCAACAAAGCAATTATATATACTACGTTAAATAAAATTTTAAAAAAAAAAGAGGAAGAAGAAAGAACAGCAAAAATAACTTTGCCCCCTAGTTAAGCTTAAGTATTATTACACATTTAACAAAACTTTGAGCAGCTAGTTGCTTTTGTCGATGGTACGCATGTTTAATAACACAAAAAAGGGGTACATGGGTACAAAAAGACTGAGAACCTATGTTGCAAAACATTGAAAGACTGATCTACATTATTGAACCATCATAACCAGAAAATTTGATGTTGTCAGCTCCCATCACGGCATTTGTACGATTAAATATCATAATCCTCCCCCCTCCCTCCATATCCCAGCAATTTGTTATTCTAATCCAGCCCAAATCCCAATTAGTTCGCTGTTACGATGTTCTACGCATTCCCAAACACAATGGAAGCGTCGCCATAGTTGTAGGCGAATTAAGCAAAAACCCTTGGGTATCATGTTCATCTGAATGCTTATTTAATCCTCTGAATCTCCCGACGTGACTGCATCTTCAAACTCATTACTATTATCTCAAGAAGGTACGTGGTAGTTTATAACTGCCATCGTGGATATAATTTCCGAAAATGGATTAGACTAGAATTTTGAGCACAGGAAAATATTTGATTGCTGTTGTTTCTTGTTGCAATTACTGATTGTGTTTTCCTTCTTTTTCATTGGAAGAGATTATGCATGCAGTGAGAGAGAGAGATTTTTCTTCATTAAATTTAGAATGAAAATCCAACATTGGCAGGAAAGGGGATGATCCGGGTCCGGACCTCGCTCCTGAAGTTCGAAACTGAGTTCCTATAATGAAGATTGAAGGTTTTTGTTTAAAAGATGTTTATCAGCTTCTAATTATATTGGTGCATGTTTGTATGGCTGTCTATTGCAAAGTTAATAGCGAACTATGAATGCTTCTATTTAGATCTCCTGCGCACTCCCCTCCTTTAAGGAATTATACTTGCTACCCCTCTGAAATCTAGTGCGTGGTTATCGTACGCTGGCGTACATTATAAGTTTTATTTATTTATTTAGAAACTAAACAACTTCACATATATAGAGGACTGCGTGAGCGCCTTGCCTCCGGACACACACAGGAAAGATTTACAACCCAAGAGAAGGAAATAACACCCAGGGCACCGGCGGGAATCGAGCCCACGATCTCCGGCTTAGAAGACGAAGCTTTTACCATAGAGGCACGGAGGTCCCAATATTATAAGTTAGAAGTTAAATATATTTGTCCCTTAACCAGTCTTAAAGAGTTGAGCAATCACGGTACTTCCGATGCCTAAAACATTTATTTTTTCGTGATTGTGATGCTTGGATTTTGTGTTCTACACTTGCTTGAATAAAAAAAAATCGTATGTATAATATTTAAAATCACGATAAAAAGGATTCCAGTTGTATATAATTTTCTTCGGGTGGAATGTTTGGTAAAAGAAAATACGTGCTATGTCTCTTGCCAGAGTGAATGATTTGAGCTACCATGGATGGGTGGCGTAGGTTTAGAAATCCAACTGTATGTCCCTCACCCCTTGATTATGAGGTTCTTTTTGGGCTTGTGGTAAAGCACTATATTCGAATTCCAAAGGTCCGTGGGCCAAAACTCACCACTGTTATATCACGGATACAGCACGCTACGGGAGTGCACACACACAGATGTATATAGGACTTTATTTTTTTTACTTCCTTTTACAAAAAAGGAGGTATTGCATTCGCGAAAAACTTTTCACTCAAAAATCGGCATTAATTTCCATTTTGCTCACCCCCGAATGAATGTTGAGTTTTTTTCGACCCGACCACACGTGGATACATGCCTAGAAACATACAGACACCCGAAATATCCATTTTGACGATCCCCGAATTAATTACAACGAGTTTTCTCGTGACGTCCGTATGTACGTACGTATGTGCGTGTGTGTGTATGTACGTATGTGCCTATCTCGCATAACTCAAAAACTGTATGTCCCAGAAAGTTGAAATTTGGTACGTAGAGTCCCAGTAATTGTGTATTCAGATGTTCCTAAGTGGGTCTTTTACACCTTTTTGGGGGGAATCATTGTTAATTTCAATGCTAAGTCAAGTGGTGTTATAATTTGTCAAACACTTGGTAATATATCGCCAAGTTTTTGGTCGCCAAGTTTTGTCACTAACTTGGCAAAACATTTGGCGATTTTTTTTTTTAAATTTTTGAATTTGGTTTTAATTCGGCCAATGTTCGTAATATTTAAAGAGTTAACCACTGAATCACATTAAAATTGCCAATAATGGGGAAATAAATCTGTGTAAAAGTTTTTTTGCTTCGCTTAGCAAGAAACTAGGGGTGAAAATGTTTAGTGCTTCCTTGCCTACTCCAAGGCACTATTATCATTAAATTGGCGTAAAATGAAGTCATGTGATGCACACATCAGCTCGTTTTTTTAGAGAGAGATAAGCGAGTCTTTTTTTTTTTTTTTGAAAAATAACTGAAACCAACACCAATAAAATGAATCATTTATTCAAAAAATTTCATTCTGATATTTTATTTCACCCACACACTATCGTAAAGTCCTTCTCATGAGCAAATGTTGCACATTAGTGAATATTTTAGGCACTGGAAACAACGTGGTTGTTCAAGAATTTAAACGTCTTCTTTCTTTGTACAATTTCCGCTGTCAATGCAGATAAACCATAGACTAATAATAAGAGTAGACCGAGCTATGGCAACCCTTTTGCTGCTCATAAACCAAACCATGTGACTGGTGTATATCCTAGCAACAGCGGGCGTTGATCGTAGCAGACGATCAACGCGAGCGAGAAATAAAATAAATAGAATTGATGAAACACGGAAGAATGATCTTTTATGGAGTCTGATTTGTAAATTTTTTATTCTAAGTTGTAAATATTTTGTTAATATAGTGAGTTTTTCGTTTAGATAGTATTGTGCATTTTCTTTATTCAATTTTAGTAACTCTCTAAGCAATTAAAGATGCAAGCGCCCAAAAAGAATCGGCAAACGGTAAGATTTTTATCTACAATTTCAATTTAAGATACCGATTAGTACATTTTTGCGTTAACGCAAAACGTTTACGCCATTACGTTTACGCCAACGCTGATGTAGTAGTTCCGAATGAAATTAAAGTTACTGAAAACTGCAATCAAAAACTAATTACTAATGTCAAAATAATGCATAACTAAAAGAAAAACAGTTCAATTATTTCTGCACCTCGGAAAAAAATTATAATAAAAACACATTACGTCTTAAAATACATGCCGAGTGCCAAACTATAGATAATCCTGCCAGTTGGCAACCATGCCACCAAAGTTTTCGCCGAGCATTCCACCAGTCACATGATGTATCCATGAACCAATTTTTTCATCAGCAAGTCTGGGGAAGCTCGGTCTACTCTTATTATTAGTCTATGAGATAAACAGATATTTTGCCTTCTCCCCTCCCGTCTAGAAATCGCATTCAAAAATGCCAAAATGCATTTCTATATACACCTATTTACTGACTTAGATCTAAAAACATAAACATATCAGCGGTAGCCACACAGCTTTGCTCGTAGTAGAAAATTAAAAGATCATTTGATTCGCCTGTATATTTGCAAATAATAATTAATGGATTTCTCGCCAATATGCTATGTTCATTTGCTTGTCCACGTTATGATAATTTGCTTGGTAAAATGTCCCTATAATTAGAATGAAAACAGAAATAAATCGAATTTTTGAGAAATCGCTTCGAGGTGCTCATCCTTATACTATGAACTAATTTTGTGCCAAATTTCATGAAAATCGGCCGAACGGTCTAGGCGCTTTGCGCGCAATAGACATCGAAAGATCCAGACTTTCAGTTTTATTACAGTGAAACCTGTGTAAGTTGACCACTTGTGGTGCATCACTTAAGTGATCAGCTAAAACAGGTGGTCAACTTAAAGAGGTTGATTTATATGACATGGGACTAAATCTTCACCTAAAAAAACGGTCAACTTAGGCAGGTGGTCAACTTACAAGAGTAGTCAACTTTACAGGTTTTACTATATTAGTAAAGAAGATCAACTAATAAAACAGCTTTATTCGTACTCTTTTTACATTTCCTGTCATACTGTTCTTTGAAAAAGTCAAAACTCGCATTGCTCAGTTGTATCCGGTAAAGTTTACTGCCAAGTGAAATCGTTTTCAGTGTCAACATATGCATTGTTATCGCTATGTAAAGAGGTGCGGCGCACAGAAAAAAAAAAATTCATAATACATAGAGTTATTAGATTCTCCATAACCTTCATTGGGCAAGAATCATTCGAGACGTTCCAAGCTGCCCTTGAAAGGTCGCCACTGCCCGGCACAAGCGACGCGAAATGACCAATTCGAAATCAAAAGTGTTACGCGCCAATGGATGCAACGGAAGGAAACAATAATTATAAACAAACGACATAATCGAAATTTCACTACGTCCGGTTTATGAGAAACTAATATTTTTAAAATAAGAAACGCCGGACGTTGGGTGTCATTAAATACAAAAACAAAACGTGACCGCCACCTTGAAACGGCAAAGAATGGAAAATTGTCGTCTGCCGAATTTCTTAACGCTATATTGTTAAAACGCTGTCGTAACTGTGACCATGCCGAATGGTAACGAGTTCCAAATTCGGATTTGTTTCCTTTCGCGAAGTGTGGTGGAGAAGAACAAGGACGAAAGCTGATGTTTACGTTTGAGGTGGGCTTTTGGAAGGGTTGCCAGAATGACACGTTAAGTGCAGTTTTGGCAATGTCTTCGATGCCTTGCCAGTTAAATTTAGAAATTTAATTGTTGTTCATAACGATGCTACTTTATACAGATTGCATCAGAAGAACACTTTTCTTTTTGCGTGACAGCACGAACGTTGCTGCTTTTGAAATGTAAATTGACACTTTGATTCAAAAATTTGTTTACGGCTTAAGATTAAAAAAACCTAACCTCATTGGATTATGTAATAAGGTAAGATATTTCAGTTATTAAAAAGCACAAGTAATATCCCTTTCCAAAGCACTTACGCTAAAATTTCGAAATTGAGCTTTTCTTCTTCTTTTATTCAAATTCTAAAATTCCACTGGTGGATAACATTTTAAAAATACTTGTTTCAATTAATTAGGTTACTATTTATATTAAAAAGTCACTTTCCTGCCCTGGAGTTAAAGAAAAAAGAAGTCGAAAAATATACAATGTTTTGAATCTCGTTTTACTAAAATACAACTTGTTATAGACTTCGTAATTTTACATGAAAATAACTTATGCATTACGCTTTATCTATTTATTTATTTTTTTTATAACCCATGTGTTACAGACTGAAAATGAGGATTCCTTTTCAACAATGATCATTGATAAACATGACCTGTGACCATTTATCCATTCAGAAAGTACGTCTTCACATTTTTTGCAGGGGGATCTCAAACTTAAATTTTTCGAAGGCGAAAGGTCTTAATTTATTGAATTAAATTTTGATTTTTTCTGAACAATAAAATATTAGTATATATATCAAAATACATATATCCAGAGAACTGAAAAAAAAATTGTAAAATCTTGTAGGAGTCAGGAAATATTTTTAGACGCCTGACAATTTATTTCTCAGAGTTAATGAGTGATTCAGTGAAACATGTTTTTTGAAAGATTCTTATTCTGTAAGAATTTAGTAATTCTTTAAACTTTAGTTTTTTTCTTTCTTTCTTTTTTTTTCTTTTTTTTTTTTTTTTTTTTTTGGTCGCTTGGGTGACCTAACGCCTGGGATTTGTCAGTTCCAACATACATCTTAATGAGGAGAGCCATTACATTGGGCCCTATATCGTTAAAAAAAGAAAAGAAAAAAAAACAATATTGCAATACTGCATCGAGATTTGCCAAATTTTCTGACACAGTTTGCCAAATGGAGTCGCTTCCAAAATTTTAAAAGTATTTTTTTCTGAAAGAGCATGCTTAAAAACATAGGATCTGACCATTTTTAAATAATTTAATTAAGTTTAATATTTAAAAAAAAATTACTTAAATCAGTGCGCTTTCATTGTTTACACTTCTGTCGTGTGACATTACAAATGATGAAATGCCATTCAATGTTGCCATTCACAGAACAAAATATTTAATTCGCATCTTTACTCATGTGTATTGACAACGATATGGTTGATAGCAAGCGTAGAGCGCAATTTTAATTCGCTGCTTGATTATCATAACGTGGAAACGTAGTAGAAAGATGCGCCAAATTGCATCATTTGATACGTCATAAAAACCACACCTTGTTTGAAAAATCGGACATTTTAAAAAATTAATTTAATAAAAATTATTCGGAAAATGAAAGTATTTTCTGGGTCTATGTTATTGTTTTTGCTCATTCTATGCATTTCAATGACGAAAAGTAGTACTTTTGACTGAAGGAAACCACCCCATTAGGAAGTTCTTTTGAGAGGTCACAGTAACTTTCCCTGACCTCCCATCGGGACGCTCTTCATTTTTTTTATGCGATCAGAATTTTATAGAACAGGGTGTTCCCGAACTTTTTCGATTCGCGGCACTCTTTGAAGAATTAGCATTCTCTCACGATACCCTACCCTAACCTTTCTCTGTTACAAAACATACATAAATAAAATGAAAACATCTCGCGGCAACCCTTGCCTGTACCTGTAGCACCCCAGGATGCCGGGCATCCACTTTGAGAACCCCTGTCATAGAAGAATGAATACTAAACTGTACGTCCCGGCTAGCAATGAAGGCTTCACAGGGGCGCCACGAAACTCAGCAATAATTAGAAACTTGTTAGTTATGAAACATTTGCAATATTTCGTGACTTCCCTGCTTTTTAAAGAAGGATGATGCAGTACAGGTACACCAGTTTTATTTAGTTTTGTTTGTTATTTATAACTAGAAAATTGCCGGACAAGGTACGACGAGTGAGCATTGCTTCTACATTTGAATGAAGCAATTGCTTGTATGGTGATATTTTCACTGTTGAAATTTAACCCATGTTCCAGTTAATTAACCCTAAACTCCAGTAGATAGCGTTCACTGTTCCCCACTTTTTCGTTTTTTCATTCTCCTAAAACTACGGTTTTACCAGTATAACAGTTAGGTTACCGCATCCAGTTCAGCCTTGTCAAAATAAAGCATTTCCCTGCATGTCAAACATTGCCAAAAATATTATCAAATTATCATGCTATGACACAATTTTCATTGTTGGTGACGTTAAGAGTGTAACTCGATCAGTGTAAGGCCCCTATATATACGAGCCGGCGCATCAGTCTTAAGATCAGCCTTTTTGGATCGGACCGCGTGTTTGAATGGTTGTCTTTTCTGGCGAGTAATCGCATTTGGTGATTGTTCACTGTGAGCAATTATTAGCGACACGTGAATTGTTTATTAAATAAAATATTATTTTTGGCAAATTTGGCGAAATCTGAAACTTTGCTGTAGTAACCCTGACAGTGCAACAATGAAAAATCCGATCCAAAATGGCTAAACTTAAGCTGATGCTTCGGCCTGTCTATATAGCGGCTCTAGATCAGTGTAGAGCCGCTATATATAGATAAGGCCCACGCATCAGCTGAAGTTTAGCCATTTTGGATCGGATTTTTCATTGTTGCACTGCTTGGGTTACCACAGCAAAATTTCGGATTTCGCCAAATTTGCAGAAAGTAATATTTTATTTTATAAACAATTCACGTGCCGCTAATGATTGCTTACAGTGAACACTCACCAACGCGATAACTCAGCAGGAAAGACAACCACACAAACACGCGCTCCGATCCAAAACGGGTTATCTTAAGCTGATGCGTCGGCTCGTATATATATAGGGGCCTTAGATCAGTGAATTGGCTACTTTTTTTATGAGGATGAGACATACTCGTACTTTTACTCAGGAAAGAGCGCTGTGGGAAAATCTTAATTTTAAAACGAAACCAAGATTGCAAAGAAATAGGAAACCACTTCGGTGAGCAAATGTACAAATTATTTCGTTTCCAGGAATATTCTAGTAAGAAAAGAAAAAAAAAATAGTTTGCGCAGTAAATAAATACGAAGTGAATAAATTAGCACATAGCATCACCTTTTTCAACATCCTCAAAAAATCGAAAGAAATGTTGTTACCTTTTCAGAAAGTATAAAAGGTTTCTGAGTCATTTAAAACAAACTGCGACAAAATATCCCAATTATAAAGTTCAAGCGTGAATTTAAGGAAGTAAATTACGAAGTAACACAATAAAACTAATAGTGGGGATAAAACGATTCGCTGCTGTTTGTTATATTTCGAGCCGTGTAAATGGTTTTTTCGATGTCAGATGTTTTTAAAATAAAATTAACAAATTTAAATAATGGTTGCTTGAAACAGTAGTCATGCATTCTATTTTTAGACATTAGGTTGAGCATTCTGTTAACATCCGACTTGGAATTTACAGCGAGCTGTTACTCGAAACTAGTCCACTGCGCACAGATCTATTATTTTACTAGCTTCGGCTTCGTTTATTTTTCACTAATGGTACCAGCACGGCTTTGCCCGTAGTAGAAAATTAAGAGGTCATTTGGTTCGCCTGTTTACAAGTAATGGATGATGAATTTCTCGCCAATTCGCTATGTTAATTCAGTGCTCCCGCATGTTACGGTAATTTGCTGGTCGACGTTATGATAATTTGCTCGTCCTTGTTATGGTGATTTACTCTTCCACGTTATGATAATTTGCTCGGTAAAATATTCTTAAAATTTTAATATAAAAAGAACAAAATCGAATTTTCGAAAAATCGCTTCGAAGTGCACACTTCCATGCTACAAACTAATTTTTTGCCAAATTTCATAGAAATCGGTCGAACGGTCTAGGCGCGTTGCGCGTCACAGTCATCGAGACATCCAGATAGATATCCGGACAGAGATCCAGACTTTCAGCTTTATTATTAGTAAAGAAAGATAAAGATAAAGTTCGCAAATGATATCAGTGAGTTGAGGGCGGGGAGGGGGTAAGTGATTCGTGATCTTATGAGTATGTGACAAGGGGTAGGAAGGGGGTTACAAGGAGCATGACATCACACATTTTGACAGAAGCTTTTTTTTTTCTTTTTGTAATTTAGCGTGACATATAACAACGGGAGGGAAGGGGGTCAGGTGAAGTGTGACATTTTGTGACACAGGGGAGAAAGAGGATCAAATATGTGGAAAAAAAGTGCGACATCATTTATATATGGACAGCCCCTAACATGGGTTACATAGAAATCTAAGAAGAATTTAATCAGCGAATTTAAAAACATAAATTTAGGGACAATGTGTGTGTGTGTGTTTTCGGGGAGGGGGGATAATAAAATATCTTTTAGTTAAACATGCCCCTCCCCCCTGTACCGCAGGGTCCATTACCAGAACTCCTGTCTGTTTTGTCAAACTTAATAAAATACTTATTTACAATAAGTTTTAATCTAGCCCCAGTCCTTTGTCCGCTTAAGCCCTATTGCTCTGAATCCCATTATAGGAAAAAAGTAAAAAAAAATTTACAAAGGAAAGGAAAGAATTTGTGCATAACTTTTTAAGTAATTATTTTAGTGCATTGTCATTCAAATTACACACACACACACACACACACAAAAAAAAACTTTAAACCCGTTTTCTCTCAGATTGGTGATTTTTAACCTTGCAAGCAATGTTGGAGAAAAACGTCAAGAGACTATGTTTGTATTTAAGTTCCCAAAGTTAGTTCAAATCGTCCCTCAGGGTCGGCTTGGGTCTGAAAAGAGTCCATGTCAACGAAACAAGAAATTGAGGGCGCTATAGACGCAAATAAAGGTCCACGAGCCTGGATGCCATTTAAGCAAGTTGTCGTAAAATGTAGTCATTCTATAAGTGCTGAAGTGCATCAAACATAATTCTTATGTATTTAATAAGAATACACTATTTTACATGACAGTAAAATGTACTCCGTCAAAATGTCTTTAAATTTTGTTTTAAAGTTGTTGAAAATAGAGCTTTTTTTTTCTCTCACACACACTCTCTCTTTGTAGAAAAAACAATCTCCAGTTTTTTTTTTTTTTTTTTTTTTTTTTTTTTGAGCAATCACGATTGCTTATTGTTCTCATTTGACGGTCCTTGGCGTTGTGGTTCCTTTTTCAGCTTGGACCAGGGGCCTCTGCAGCATCACCGCCACCAGCTTCTCCGGTCCTCTGCACTGTCCTCCGGCAGCCGCTTCTCCTGGTCGGTCGCGTCCATGTCTTACACACACGCACGTTCACACACATACGCACATACGCACACACGCATCGTTACGCACATACACACTCCCACACAGAAGCCGTTACACACATACACACAAGCCTAAGTCGATACACACAGGTCTACGCACACACACAAGCCTATACATGCACGCACGTGCCCCTGCACATACAACTAAACGCACGTAACCGCCCAGGAGGAGAGGCAGGTTTGGGAGGACAGAAGCCGTTTCTAGAAACAATAACTCTAATGAGTAGGGTCCTGTCGTGGTTGCGAAAAACATAATTTGAATTCAAAATTTCAGAATTCAAATTAATTTTATATTATTATTGTTATTATTATTAAGAAAATTTCTTAAGTTGCAATAAAACAAGCATTTTCTAATCTTTTTTTTTTTTTTTCCATCTTGTAATTTCGCAATACATTGACTAAAACTTTACCATCTGATTCCCTTGTTTTAAAACGCTTGACCGTTAATATGACATTGCCTCACTGATTTCGGAATTAGACTTGGCTAGAGGGTGTCACAAAAAATAGAAAACATAATAACACCAAGTTGTGCACTGAACAGAAATGTTTGCGAACCTCTGGATTGGATTGATGTAAATACATAGATATTTGTGGGTAGGGGAGAAATCAAATTATTTTCATTTGGATTAAATTATGTTTTACGCTGCCGCCAAATTTAAGTAGTCGCTGAAGGATACTGTTGTTGTTGTTACTTATGCCACTCGGGAACCCTAGCTATTCGATTTAAGACAGAGAGGTACGGCTTCCGTTTAATCAAGCACCAATTTAGGCGGAAGTCTTATTTGGCTCAGATAATATGATAGATGGCAGCACCATCTATGGACAGCTCGATAATTTAGAACCAAAAACCGGAAGACTTTTGGCTTAGCCCCTCCAAATGTATCGTTTCACTTGGAGGACTTTGTGACTATGAACATATTTAACGTGCCACAGTCACCCTTAATGAAGACGGTGGATCTTAGATCCGGCTAGGATCGAACCAGGGACCCTCCGGTCGCAAGTCCGATGCCTTACCGATCAGGCCACCACTGCCTGGATACTGCTTAATATTGTAGCATAAGAAATCATAAAATTTGGCCTGGGTGCGGTAATGCGTACAATCAAAATATTTTATTGCTTCATTGCGTGGAATAAGCTGGGAATACTAAATTAAGTTTGTGCCCAGTGCCGTGAAAAGTTCTAGTCAAGCGCTAGATGTTGGTATGCGATAGATGTCACATGTAGCTGGTGGGCCATAGGTTGAGTGAAACTGCTCTCAAGCTTCAGAGAGTATCCATTCCAATGCATTCCGATTTATAAGAACAGTTTAATAAAAACAAAGGGCAACTTCGCATCTGGTGACCTCTAAACTGAGCATCAAGAATAGGCATGGCAAGCAATCATCGGTTATCTCGGCAGAAGAAAAAAAATGTTCTCTTTGTCGTCTGATGGCGTAACGGTAGTTAGGGATTTCTCAACCGTTGTTATCAATTGTCCGTTTTCCGCATCAACAGGTGCTTTCTCCGGGATGTGAGATGGCTCACAAAGGTAGCCCGATAGTGGAGAAAATCGAAAGCGACCCCACTTGGCACCTTTTGTTGATTTATGGAAGTCCAGCTCCACGTTCGCTGTCAAGATAGCGGTTTTGATTTCAATCGAAAGGTCAGTTTGGGGAGCAAATCAATGGCAGGGAATGTTTCGTTTAAACTTTCTCAAATCTCTGCTTTGAATGAAGAATTTATCATCCTCTCTTACTCAGGGAGAAGTTCAAACCAACGGTATGTTTTTGATTCCCCGCTTAGGAACGCCTTGAACTTCGTCAGGGAAATTTGCCCAAATATGAAAATTTTGCCGAATCATCAGACAAAATTTGCCGAATAAGGAAATTTTTGAAAGTCCACGGTGACATTCCATCGGGGAGCCCTGTAAAAGGGGGATTGTTTGGATAGTGCTAACATTTGTGCTATTTTTTCAAAATTTTAAGTTTTCGGAATATGGTTGTTTTTTTTTTATTAAGAACCCTTTTGAATGTCGACTTTGTTTTATAGAACTCTATTTTTCTTCAATGGTACAGTTTGTACGCAACGTTCCAGAAATAATTTATTTTCAATTAAAATTCCTCTTATGTTTCACAAAAAAATCGATTTGAAAAAAAGTAATTTCAAAATTAACACCAATTCTCTAAAGATCTACCACTCGTTTCAAACAAAATTTTGAAGTTTTTTGATATGAGTGGTATATATTTTCGCTATGACAAATTTATACTCAATCAAAGTAGATCGCCTGAAGATTGCTAGCCGTAGAAGCAAGGGGGGAGACCTGGGGGGGGGGGGTGCATAGCGCAGAGTGCGCCATTGAAATTTTTAGGGGGTTGTTTAGAGGGGTATTATTCTTATTTTTAGGGTGGAGTCTGACTTTTGGGGGGGAAGGGTCTTTGCGACATTTAGGGGGGTGCCCTTGCTCTTAGAAGGGATGGGCACCCCTGGAAGAAGGATGTCTATTCCAACTCGTCCCAAAAATCCAGTCCCTTGAGAAACATAAAATCGGCGTTTCACTGTATTACTCTTTCTAAAAATTCCAAGAAAAAGAAATAAAAAGCAGAAATCTCTAAAGGCTAAAGAAACTAAATTAGTTGCTGGAAAAGAATTGAATCTCAAACTGAGGTAATACCCATTGCTAAAGAAATGATGGAAAATGAAAAAACTAAATTAGATTTAGCTTTTACTGAATCAATTATTTCTAACAATGATTCTTTCACCTCTGAAACTGTGTTCCGGAAAATATGAAGTCTGAAGAAAATCACTTTAAAAACAAACTAAAATAAAATTCCACCCATCTAATCCGGATGTAACACTAAAATTGTTTACAAGCATCACCAGTGAAACAATTGCTGGTAAGGTTCATAAAAAAAAGAAAAAAAAAAACTCCTATGTTATGCTCCTACTTTAAATCCATATCATAAACTTGAAAACTATCCAAAAGAAAACAACATCTTTCATCACACAATAAGACTAAAAACAGAAAAAACTTCTGAAGGTTATTATCCGCGGTCTAAAACTTAGCACTAATCTAGATTGGATAACTGAAAAATTTGAAGAAAACAAATTTTCTATTATTCAGATATCCCGACTACATAAAGGATCTGAAAGGAAAAAAAATAACACTTCTTCCAATATAATTTAGCTGATACCAAACCAAATAATTATTAAAAAAATTAGGAGAAATTTCAAATGAAAATTGAACCGCTGAAAACAATCAACAGAATGAAACAATGCTGGAACTGCCAACTGTATAATCACTCTTCATTTGGCTGTAACCACCCCCTCCCCCCCTTCTACTCTGCATGTCTAATTTGTGTTGGGGAACGCAGAACATCAACATACAGTAATAGTAATTTAAAAATTTTCTAAAATGCATTAATTGTTGTGCTCAACACCCTGCAAATTATTAAAAATGCCCAATTAGAATAGCTATTCCTATTGACAAAAACCAATCACATTCCGAAAACTAAAAATTTTGCAAAAAATAGCACAAATGTCAGCACCATTCAAAGAACAGTTGAGAAATATCTAAATGAAAAATCAGAAAATGTCATTACTGCTTCAGATAATCTTGCTTAGCAAATCTTGCTAACAATTACAATTAAAACTCTCATACAAGAACTCGGAAAAATGAATGTAAATTAATTTCCTCGTTATTCTGCAATCATTGCTAGGATCTTCTTCTTTCTCTCTTTATGGATTTAATTGTTATTTTTCAATTACTCTAACCCTTAGGCTCAGCTTGGTTGTTTAACCACAAACTTCTAAAAAATAAGTTAAAAACCTGAAAAGCGGTTTCCACCGGATTTATGGACGGCCAAACAGAGCGCTTTCCCTCGATTTCTTCCTGCTTATCAGAGAATTTGCAGTTTTGAAATTAATTGAGATGTATCATGTGTCGACATTGCTGTAAAATAATTTTAACACTAAATTCATGCAATTTTTAAAATTAACTAGCTGCGTCGCTCGGCTTTGGACGGTCTACCTCGAAAACGAAAGCTACGTCAAGTGACGCGTGTTCAGCAATCACACTTGAACCAAAAAAAAAAAAAAAAAGTAACATTTTTCGGCAGATTCCGGAAAAATCACCAAAAAGGAAACATTTTAAATCTCCCGACTAAAGGAAAAGCCTCAAAACAAAACATAGAATTTTATTTGTTCTTATTCGAGAAAAAAAGATGGCAACAGATCTTTCGTCTCATTGATTATCTTCACGCTACAAATTTCATTAAAAAGCAAAAAGCATTGTTACGGAAAGTTGAGATGAAGCACTGAATAATAATTTGAATGGAGGAAAGCCTTCGAAAACAAGGATTTTGTGTCGAAATCTATGTATTATTATTTACAGTGGCTCCCAAAAGTGTTCGTACACTTTGAAATTTTTTAATAAAACCAAAATAACGCAAAACTGAATTCGAATATGAAGTCCAATATTTTTTCACATCATTCCTATGTCATTCTAAATAAAACTCTGTAGTCTTTTCAAAATATTAATGGATCTTTTTGAAATGAGTCAAAAAACGAAAAGACGGAGAAATAACGCGCCACAAAAGTCATCGTACACTCAAATATTTTCGAATCAATTCATGATTAAAATTACCATATGTCGTTTTTTTTAATTATTTTTGAATTGTGTTGACCCTTAAAAGTCATTTGGCTTTAATTTTTTGCTTATTTATTCCTTAATATTGTGCTTATTACTTTAAAATGGCTGGTATTCGTAAAAAACAACAAACACCATTCGAAATTTGAATTTTTTCCTCTCACAGTAGCGGTAAATTGGTTTGAAATGTCTCTAAATTAGATAATTTATTCCATTCTATAGTGAAGTGCTTGATAAAATGCTTTAAAGAAAAAAATCGTACCGAAAAGAAGGCAATAAAAGGACAACCGGCAAAGTTGACCAAGTGTGATCGGAGATTGAAAGTTAAAAAATTTATGAAAAATACACATTTGAGTGATGAAAAAGTTTCTACAGAGTTAAATGAAACATTTTACATTTAATTTTCACCTAAAATTGTTCGCCAAGTTCTCTGGTTAGCTGGATTAAATGGGACCTCTTCCATCAGAAATTTTCTTGGTCGTGAGAAAAACAGAAAGCTTACGCTTTTCGTCGGAAAATCAATGATAAATAAGCTCAAAACGTTTTGTAATTACGTCTTACTTAGAGATAAACATGAATTCAACATTTTTGGTTAAGTTGTTATATAATTGTAAATAGAAGAAAAAATTAGGAATTTAATCTTAAGAACTTAGTTGGATCAGTTTAATCAGGACGGCGAAGGTGTTCTTGTGTAAGGGTACATATCAGCATCAAGACTTGGTAGTTTGGAATTTTTTGATGAAATAATGAATCATGCTGTTCCTTTAATTATTTTAAAAGCCAATTTTAAACTCTTAGCCAAAAAAATTGGTTATCGGAAACAATTTTGTTTTTTTATCAAGATAACGATAAGAAGAACACGGTGTTCAACGTTTGCGTCTAGGTCTTCCAAAATTGTCCTAAAGTTTAGAAAATACCCCCTCCATCTCCAGATTTGAACTTAATGTAACATACTTAGAGATATTTGGAGGCTAGATTACGAAAATATGGCTTTGAAACGAAAATAGAGCTAGAAACAGTAAGACTAGAAGAGTGGTTGAACACTTACTTAGAAATTGCGCAAAAAAAGAAAGAAAAAACAAATGAAATCTATTCCCAGACGTTTAAAAAGTGTTGTTGATACTGCATGATATTCTACCTATTCATAACTTAATAAAAACTTAGATTATTCAATAATACATAGATATTTTTCAAAGTGTACAAAGACTTTTGTGAGATAAAATTTCCGGCACTTTTTGGTTTTTGATTTTAAAAAAAATAAGTTTTTATATTTTTCAAAAACTTTTCAGGTAGTTTTGTTAAAAATTGTTCATAGATTTTGTAATTAAATACCTATTCCGAAATATTAATTCTAACCAATGGATAGGGGCCTATTTCATTGAAAGTCGTAGGTGTACGAACACTTTTGGGTGCCACTGTATATAGTTTTTAATTGATATCTCCGCTAATTATAATCGGAGGATCATGTTAATCAGCCAAACATAAAGACGCGAAAATTACGAATCCATTGATACCTGGTTCGATGGTCAGTTTGTAGTAAGTAACTCGGACATAGATAGATAGATAGACAGATAGGTACATGCGCTGAGTTTTTAATTATGTAAGTTTATGACAAAAATAATCATCCTGAAGCATTTAAAAATTATTGGCACATGCCTAACTTGTGACCTGATGAGCTAATTTGCAAGTATTCACAACTTAGTAATTTATTCAAATCTATATTAAATCAGAGACAAGATAAAGGGACATGAAATCCCATGACCTGTTCCACTATTCGACAAACGTTTGAATCCTTAATAACAGGCTTTTTGGATGGAAGTTGCATTCTCAGATTAGGTTCTGCCCTAAGTCTGTGGTGGTATTGAAAATATTCATATTTTAAACTACACCAGTATTTCATTGAACGGCATCATTTTAAATATCTGAAGCAAGGAAGAATCAAGTGCCATTTTAATAAAGGAGTCATATTCTACAGCTGACATAGTTGAAGGCCATAAACAGTGTTGCCAGATGGTCTAATCCAGATTTCCCCAATTCCCTTCCAACTTTTCCCCAAAAAGCGATGTTTTCTACCAAAATTCCCCAAATGCAAAAATTATTTTTCCACTAATATTTTCATAAAATGACTGGACTTCCTCCAATATTTTTGTCTCTTGAAAAAATTTCCCCCCCCCCAAATAACCAAATTTTCTTATAAAATTCCCTAACTTTTTTTTCTTCACATCTTCGCTTTTTTTTTTTTTTTTTTTTTTTTTGTCTTTATCTTTATCTTTCTTTATCTTTACTAATAATAAAACTGAAAGTTTGTCTGGATATCTCTCTGTCCAGATCTCTTTTTGTCTGTCAGGATCTCTAACGCGCATATAGCGCCAAGACCGTACGGCTGATTTTCATGAAATTTGGCAAAGAATTAGTTTGTAGCATGGGGGTGTGCACCTTTAAGCGATTTTTTAAAAATTTGATTTTGTTCTTTTTCTATTCCAATTTTAAGAACATTATCCCGACCAAAATTATCATAAGATGGACGAGTAAATTACCAAGTTATCATAACGTGGGCAAGCCATGGTGAGAAATTCATTATGCATTATTTGTAAATATACAGGGGGACCAAAAGACCTTTTAATTTTCAACTACGGGCAAAGCCGTGCGAGTGCCACTAGTCATAAATACATGCTCCTGACCGAAAGATAAGAGATAACTAAATATTTTTTTTCAACTCGCATTTACTACTCTGCTTCTGTATGTACATTTAAACTGTGATTTTTGTATATATTTATCCAAGAACACTCTTCACCACACTTATTTTTACCTGTTTCACGTATCAACTAGTTACTCACGCAGAACATTAATGCGAATTCCATAGCATAATATTCCACATAATGCGAAATGCGAATTCCATAAAAGCTAACCCAACGCTGTTTGATACAAACAATGTTCCCACTACTTCTTGACGCGAATTTAAATACGAAAAAAAAACTTTTTTCCCGAAAGTTTTTTTTCCCCAGGTTTTCCCCAAGGAAAAAATTTTTCCCCAAAGAATTCCCATCAAAACTCATTTCCCCAAAATTTCCCCAGAGAGCACCAGATTTCCCCAAAATGGGGAAATTTCCCCCAATCTGGCAACACTGGCCATAAATTGACAATAAATGACCTTTTTATCCACCATTGATATTCTCTCGGACATTCACTCGTTCTCTCGGAAAACACTCATTAAACACTTCACTCAAACCTTTTTTTTTTTTTTTTGAGTGATTAATTTGAACGTTTTGAAGGGGAAAAAATGCAAGTTTCGTGGAACCCTTGAGTGATCTTTGTGGAACACTGGAGTTCCGTGGAACCCAATTTAAGAAGCGCTGTGTTACACTAAGGTAAAAGATGAAAAGATCCACCGCTGTAGCCACACGTTAGTTTTCACCAATGCAAAATCCGCCTATTACAGCACTAAACGTGGTGAAACAGAACACCAGTTTACATAATTTCGGTCTGATCTGAAGTAAGGTTACCAGACTCGAAAATGAAAATCCCTGAGTAATTCGGCAAGAATTCTTGACAGTTCTTGTTTAGTCGGGGGAGAAAATAAAAAGGAAAATAGATTAAAAACAAGCACATCACGCGAAACAAATGTTTTTAATCTATACTTATAAAGCAAAAAATGATAGTATAAAAGCAGTTTGCAGTCAATGACCTAATCGCATTTCCACAGCTGACTTTTTCCACTCTCTTTTTTCTTCTCTCCTCCTTTTTTGCCTGTTTCTGAGCTTTTCTTTGCTGAACTAGAGAAACAATTCATTTGCAATGTTTTTCATATTAAACTGAGTCAAAAGTAGTTTTTTGACAGCTGAAGCTGTCAGCCTGTTCCTCTCTAATCCACTGAGCACGGTCCCTTCCTCCCCTATGATCAGTGATTTATTTTATTTTTTCTTCAATGTTTGCGTTTCGTGCTGGAATACATCTCGCATCATTTACATGTGGCCATGCATTTCCAGTCTTACTTTTCGGAAAACATTTTTTCCCCTCGAAATTTTTTTCTTTTTTGGAAAATCCGAGCCCTTTATAATTTTTCCGGAATCTAGAAATAGCATAAATTGTAATTTTTTTTTCTGGATGTAGCCATAGCCCGCTTTTGTTACTTTTTTTCACCTGCATTAGTTTGAATTTGAGCTATAAATTCCTCGGGAGTGTATCTTGAAGGTGACAACATTAATAAAAAAATATATAATCACTTAAAATTTTAAATATTTTAATTTTAAAATGATTCTACACTAAATTTATAAATAAGCGGCCTCATCACTTCTTCTCAGGTACGACTCATCAGTAAGTTTTGGTTATCTTCAGAATGTTAAATGAGTTTTTTCAAGAAGGGATAAGCGGAGTTGGAAATCAACAGAAATTTCATGAATTTAAAAAAAAAAAACTTTTTGCCTTAGTTGTGGTTTGCTCGTTAAAAGCGAATGATATGCTCTCATTGACTAAATATTCCACCAACCAAATCTTTTTGATTTGCTCACTGAATCGGGGTTCTCGTTAAATCTGGGCTCGTTCTTCGTAAAAGGGAATTCGACTGTTCTTTGAGTGAAACCTCTGTAAGTTGATCACTACTTTAGGGTCAACTTAAACAGGCGGTCAACTTACAAAGGTTGATTTATATGACAAGGGCTAATTCCGTGCGGTCAACTTAGACAGGTGATCAACTTACACGGGTAGTCAACTTCACAGGTTTTACTGTACTATCTCGCACATCTTTTTACTGCATAGTTAGTTTTTCTCTTTTTTTTTTTTTTTTGATACTGTACAGTACAAGCATTTATTTTCGCGAGTCGTAATTTTCGTGAACCCGTCGCACAGTGCGGCGCTCTTGCGGTCAAAGTGGATAAAAGTCGTTCTTAATGGAATTTTGTAATATATATTATTATAGCATAGTTAAAGTGAATTTCCTCTACTTTTCTCTTAATAAGTTTTTAACAAAGAGTAAGTGTACGTTTTTTCAGATTTCTTTTGAGCATTTTTATTTTAAAAAAATTCTGTGCTTGGAAAATAAAGATATAAACGAAAAAGATTTATTCAAATTTATTAACGAAAAAATGGATCTCTCTTACTCACCTTCTTTGATGCCTTCCATGCTAAATGGAATATAAAAAATTTATAAAAATTGCCGATGTGTCCTCAACACGAAAGAAGAGCCTACTAAATGAAACTTATTTCACTGATAGAGAAATGCGATTGGCTACTTCTGTTCAAACATTTCTATCTTTTGTTTTTATGATATCGAATAAAAAGCTCTAATTCCATTTCACTAAGATCACTATGAAAGGATTAATAAAATAAAACAAGTTGGAAAAAAAAAGTCGCCTTTTCCGCTTTTGTCCATAGGCTGCCGCACTGTGCGTCGTAGTCGCGAAAATTGAAGCCTAGCGAAATATTTTTTCGCAGTGGAGTTTTTGAGTTTCGGTTCTATTCATACTAAGTTCACGAAATTTTCAGCTCGCAAAATCTCCGGAATTTCCATTTTCGCAAAAATTAAGGTCCACAAAAAAATAAGTGCTGTTACAGTAACTTTCTTTCATGTATTTTGGTATAACTTTCAAGCTATTACGATTTATGAGTATTCTTTTCGTTTGATGTTTCGTAAAAGTGGAAAAGTCGCCTTTTCCACTTTTGCCCATAGGCTGCCGCTCTTTTACAGTAACTTGCTTTCATGTATTTTGGTATAACTTTCAAGCTATTACGAC
The DNA here is from genome assembly GCF_026930045.1 of Uloborus diversus. Taxonomy (NCBI): domain Eukaryota; kingdom Metazoa; phylum Arthropoda; class Arachnida; order Araneae; family Uloboridae; genus Uloborus; species Uloborus diversus. The sequence goes on along the minus strand of NC_072735.1, from coordinate 166,434,490 downwards.
TTATGAGTATTCTTTTCGTATGATATTTAGTATGAAGAAAGAAACTGAAAATGTATAGACTTCAATTTTTCAGGAAATTTAAGTCTACCTTTACTTTTACTTCCTTAAACTTTGAAAAACACGGAGTGATCAACTGTAATGTGTAGAAATTCGAAAAGAAAACAAAAGAATGTTTTAATAAACAAATAAATAAATTTACAAAAATCAAATTAAAAGAATAAAAATAATTTTAAAATAATGTTTCAAAACCTAACTCCTAAAGTTCGAAAATTTTAATTTGTCAGAAACAATTTGATTTTTTCTCTATATAGTAAAAAATGAGGTCCCCAAAAAGCGTTTGTGTGTTTGGACGCTCAAAAACCGAGAACTACCAGGCCGGTTTCGCTGAAATTTTCACAATTTATTTCTTTGAGTCCGGAAAAGGTTTTCCAGCCGGTTCAAAAAAATATCGGTAAATAGTTCTTTTTTTTTATTTCAATTAAGTCCCAATTTTCACATAAATTCCCGAATGTGGGGGTGAAAAATTACTTGCACATATATCGTTTGTATCAGAGCCGGCCTTAGCGCACGCGGGGCCCGATTGGAGAATTCTGCCGGGGCCCTTTACAGAATGATTGTACAAATTTGAGATGTGCCGTCGATTTTTCAGAGGCAAGTGTTGTGGGGGGTGGGGGTTCAGTAAAGAGGGGAAGCAGCGCCCCTGATGCTGATTTTTTCCATTATTTTTGTGTAAAATCTCACTAGGTTATGGGATTTTAACATGACTGCTTGAATAATTTCCAAAAAAATGTGGAATACGGTCTCCAAAATCGGGACGGATGGCCAACGTAGACTTCCCTGTTCCAACTCAAAGTTCTATTATCGTGAAATAACAAGAGAAAAGTTCATTTAGTTTAAATTTTCAGTTCCTATTTATTTTCGTGAAATAAGTCAATGCGCCCAGTAAAAATCTTTTTTTTTTCTACCGCTCATTATTGTTTAACTCTGAAAAGTGAGGGAGCAAGTCCCTTTACTCTTCTTGGAAGTAAGCGGGAAGTGCCCCTCCCCCCGTACGAGTCGCCTGCCGCCTATGTGCGCAATTTATAGCTTTAACGGAAAAGTAAAATGCACCAAAATTTACCAGTTCTTAAAAAGCAATTTTAGACAGTCTTTGGGATGTCAGAAGTACATAGAACGGAGTTGCAGGGAACGGTAGGGCTCTTCTTAGAAATTTTTCGAAATTGAAGTTTAAAAAAGTAGTTTTGGTACGGATATGAGGTGGGGGGTGGGGGTGTTAGAGATCAGATAAACTGCCCATGGTCCACGGTGACGTCTAAAATCGCAAATTTCAGCAATTTTTTTGTAAAACTCAGGGAAAGGGGAAGAGGCGGAGGTTCCCTTCCTACTATTTTTTGTTATGGTCTAAACTTTTGTGCTCTGATTTTTTCCGAAATTTTAATCCCAGTTAGGTGATGTTTGATGAAGATAAAGAATAAAGGGAGTTTGGTGATCTCCTACGGAAAACTTTCAAAATCAATAGCATTAATGCGCAACTTTGACTATCATCATTCATCGCTCATCGGTAACGTTAAGGTATTCGGTACTCTTCGAAACATTTTCGATATTGAAGTCGAAAAACGCAATTTTAGACCCTGTTTGGGAACAACAGAGGAATAGGGAGTGGATTCCCTCCGGAATTTCTTTCAAAACTGAAAACCATTTTATGCTATCCATGGGAAGGAAGGGTTCTAGGGCAGTACTATTTTCTTAAAGGGAAATTTTAGGCAGTTGCCCCTAATGCTATGGGAATGGGTCATTAGTTAGGAAAAGGGTTTCAGAGACCTTCCCCCGGAAATGCTTCGAAATTTAAATCTTTAAAATACTATTTTAGGCTACCTTTGGAGACATTAGGAGAGAAGAAGGGGAGGAGGGTTGTGTAATTTAAGAATCTTCCTTCCTTGGAAATGTTTTAAAATTGAAAACTTAGTGATGTAATTTTTGTTAGTTTTTTTGTGATAAAGCTGAGGTAAGGGAGGACGTTCAAGTAGGCGTTCGAGTAGCCTCCGCCTGATTTTTTTTTTTTTTTTTTGAAATTGAATTCTTAAAAACGTATATTTGGTCACGTTAGAAGAAATGTCAGGGTTTGGTAGCTGCCCCAAGAAATGTTTTGGCATTGAAGATTGAAAAACCAAATTCCAGGCTGTATGTATAAAAGTTAGGAGAGGAATGGAGGCTGTAGGCAATTTGTGTTCTTAAGAATAGGTATGGAGATTTTTTACACACATCAAGCAAGCATTATTTGAGGTTTATTATTTATTCAATTATTTATTTATTTTTCGGAATTGCACCTACGTCAGTGTTATATATTAGAGAAATTGTCATTGCTGTTGAGTTTTAGCATTTTTTATCAAGAAAGTAAAAATAAAGAAAGTGAAAATAATAATTAAAAAAAAGTAAATTTATAAATGAAATAGATAGCTTTAGAAATTCCTAAAATTTCGGTGTCTCGAGGCCATTTCCGCATTGTCCATAAAGAGCAAGATCCTGGGATAGGGACCCTTGGCTATTATGTTATTGCTCACCGTATTAATTGCCGATAATCATAAAAGAAATTGTGCATTGGTTCCCCACTACTTAGTTCCTTTCTTTTGACCAGAAGTTATAGGGTACAGCAGGTCCTTGGATATGAATTTTAAATGTTCAACTGACTATATATACTTAATTTTTTTCCTTTAGAAATTTATTTGACAACAGTAGTTTTGGAAATATATTTTGCTAACTTTAATAGAAATGCTAAAAGCTACAGGAAACTCCCCTACTCCCTTAATAGCACTGAAAGTAGCTCCATACTCCCAGATTAAATATCAAAAATTAATATCAGTTAGAATCATTTGAACTTTTTATTTCATTTTTTTTCTCTTTTTTTGTTTTGTGAGAAATGAAAAAAAAAAAAAAGAAAAAAAGGCTTTGTTAGTGCGGGGCCCCTGCTGGCGCGGGGCCCAACTGGACCCTTTTGCTCTAATCGGCTTAAGGCCGGCTCTGGTTTGTATTATATATCGTTGAAAAGAGTAGAAATTTTCTGCGTTCTACGCAATTTGTTTCACTCTAACTTACTTACGGCAGGAGTTATTTACTTTTATTGCTCGAATTTTTTTAGGCTTAGCTGAAATTTTTGCAGTACTGTCTTCATAATAAGTTCTTATAGTTATTCATAATAAGTTCTTCACTTATTATGAAGGAATTGTCCCACAGTTTTCTTTTTGACACCATTGGAAAAAGCAACATTTTTTACTCCCGATCAATCTCTACCTATGGTCGAAAAACTAAGCTTCTATCTCGAAAGGAAAAAAAAGTTACAAGAATTTTTAAATCATGTTCGAAAAATCTCACCTCCACTCAATTATTAACTATTTTATTTTCGCGTTTCCGCGATTATGCTTTTTGAATCTATTGATTCTTTCCATCTTATATTCATTTTAATTTCTTAAAACTTATCTTATTTTGTGTTTCCATGGGTTACGCTTTTTTTCAATTTCTTAAGAGCATTTTAATATCTGTCGTCGTTGTTTGGAATTTAAATTTTGCATGATATTTTTTTCTTTTATTTAAGCCTGATTGTTGAATATACGTCATTTGCCCCATTTTTTTTTCAAGGTAGACTGGGAAAAACCGGGCAATGCAGCTAGTTTATTATAAGCTAAACGTTGTTCTTTTTTGCCGCTTCCATAATGGTTTACCTCCAGTTTCGCCCCTTGCACATATTAAAAGGGAAGATTGAAACAGAAAAACAGGGAGAGGTGGAGGAAAATTCGTGTCGGCGAAACTGGGGGGACACCGCCGTAATTATCTATCAGATTTTCTAAGAGACCTTATATTCCACTATCCTTGGAACAGTGCATTAGGACCCGGATATTTTCTCATTTGAATATTTATCAATCTATTTCCAGTTATTTTTCTATACTTAGTTTTGGTATTAAACAAAAAAATAAAAAGAAAACTGCAATCAAAATTTCTCTGGAGCTGTAATTGCTTTCGACTTAATTAATTCAAATATCAATTCCGTTCAAAATTTATCAACATATATGTTTTCGTTAAAAAAAAAAAAAGAAAGAAAGAAAAGATACTGCATTGCCAATAACTTTGAAAGGTTTGCGACAACGCCTCGAGATATCAAGAGACGAAAAACAATAATTAGTCCCATCATAAATTCCTCAAGTACCATAATCAAATCGAATACAATGACATATCTTCACACTTGGACAGAATAAAGGGAAGCGTTGCTCATTTGACCGTCATTAAGTGGGCAACCATCTGCCGTTGATTCCCATCTTTTATAGTTATTTCAATCAAAATCGCTCGACATGATGTAGAATTGATCCTTGCAATAGCAATTTGTTGCCATTTCATTAACAGAATCAGCGTGAATCCAAAAAAAAAAATGGATTCATGCTGATTGAAGATGGGAAGCTAATTTGAAAAACTCTAAATTAGAAACGTGACATTAACCAATTCTTTGTTATCCTATTACTTAACCTTTGTATTTTCTTTCAGCTGTTGGAATTGATCTATCAGTTTATCTGTTATTTTTTGCGTTCATGTTACACATTTGATTTCTTTCATGCCAAGAAGAATGTGACTTAATGTTACAGCTACTAAGGGGTGTGTAGTTGAGAATCAATTGAGCGAATAACACAATGGACGTTTTCATATGAATGCTGACTTGAGCTTTAATCTGAGGGTTAGAGACCACGTAAGTGTTTCCAGTTCCTGATCATGATCTTTCAACTATTCATATATACTAGCTGCGTCGCCCGGCTTTGCACGGTCTACGCAGTGACGCGTGTTCAACAATCAGGTTTGAACAGAAAAAAAAAAAAAAACAGTAAAATTTCGCGGCATATTGCAAAAAAAAAAACCAAAAAGGAAAATTTTTAATTCCCCCGATTACAAGAAATGCCTCAAACCAAAAGCCAGAATTCTATTTGTTCATATTCGAGAAAAAAAATGGCAACCGATTGAAAGATCGGTTCCACAATGATCCACACAATGATTCACAATGTTCGGATCCACAATTCTCAATGATTTTCTTCACGCTACAAATTTTAATAAAAGCATTGTTAAGGAAAGTTGAGTTGAAGCACTGAATAATAATTTGAATGGGGGAAAGCCTTCGAAAAATAGGGATTTTTTGTCGAAATCTTAAGTGTTATAATTAATAGTTTTTAATTGAAATCTCCGCTAATTATTATCGAGGATTATATCAAATAGCCAAACATAAAGACGGGAAAATTACGAACCTATCGATACCTGGTTCGATGGTCAGTTCACTGGCGTTCGGGAGAAATAACTTGGACTTAGATACATACATAGATACAAACGCTTAGTTTTTAATTATATAAGATTCTTAACCGTATAACACTTTGCTAGTAGCGCTCCAAGCACAGCTGTCACTCGGGGCGCTAATTTGTTATTTGTGGTAACATCCTCTCCTCCTCTCTCTCTCAAAAAAATGAAATAGTGTTTTAAGTAAACATAAAGTTCATACAATTTTCAGAAACGATTTCTTTTGGGTGGTGTACAAAAGCATAGATATATTATAATAAAAGTATTAATTATAAACGCATTTTATGTAAAATTTGTAATATACACATATGTAATCGCCCCCTTTTTTCCCTATTGCGTCTTATTTTCATTGAAATATGATAAGCTAGATATAAATAAAAGATAGGTTAAAAAGAAGAAAAACTTATTTGCTCAAGCGTCGATAAGGAGGTGTAACAGAAATGGCAAACGGAGAGTTTGAAGCTAATGGCACGTCACCGACATTGGCACTTGATACTAAAATGAATGCAGAAAAGTATCAAGATATACCGAACGAAAAATATTTCTACAGATCAAAAGCTACAAGAAAAAAGATCCCACATTATTTCTTTCACACTGATCCCCTGACCTCGAGTAGGGTGGGGCATCAGTCATTCTTGAGACGTTGGCACCGTGTATCCTGCTGCATTCATCATACGAGGACATTCATCAGGACCGTGGCATCTTTCCGATGACTTTTTCTCTCTTACTCCCCAATATCGGACAACAATGCATCATTTTGAGGCAATCTGTTGAGGCCCGATGTTTTGTGAAGGTTTTTCTTTCAACGCTCCGGCGGAGATTCCCTCTCAGAAAAAACATGTATCAAAGAACGTCTGATTTTCACTCAAGGATCTCAATATCTTCTTCACCTATGCAGGCGTGTAATTGGGGTTACTTTCAGGGGCAGGCGAAGGTAGTTTTTTTTAGAAGGCACAAAAAGATGATACCTTATGTCAGTCAAGTTTATGCTTGCCAATAAATGGAATTACAGCTTTTCACTTCCTCGTGTGAATTGAAGAAAGTTAAGGATTCGTGAAAAAATCTCTCTATCCAATTTGAACTTTATGAGTGTTGGTGATTAATGATTAACTTAAATGATTGATTATACTCGCCGCTGAATCAAAATCAATTTTTTCCACCCCAGGGGTGCCCCGAACTTAAATTTTTGGGAGGGCAGAAAGCCTCACTTTGTTGAGTGGAACTAAAAATTTTGTCGAATGAAACTCCGAATTTTGCTGCGTGATGGTAATTTGGCGAATAGGTCTCCAAATTATGCTGAAAGATGATAGTTTTGCCGAATCATCAGACAAAATTTGCCTAATAAGGAATTTTTGGGCAGGTCACAGTGACCTCCGTGACCCCCCCCCCTAGTGTTGTAATACCTAAAGAGTCAAAAAAAAAAAAAAAAAAAACAGAATTCTCGTTGCATTTTTGTTAACGCCTAAGATTTTAAACAATATATTTACTTTAATATACTATACAGGGAAGCCACTCGAATAGTGGACTCGATCCCGGGAAAATTCGATTCAAAGCGATTCTTTGGCTGAACCTCTACCGACTGAGCAATCCAGCTCTGCCTCGTGGTAATCTGCACTCCGGTTCGATATCTATCGATAAATTGACGCATTTATTAAACTGAAGGACCACTTTTTAGATGATTCAAATTTCAAACCTAAGAGAAGCGGAGCTAAGATAGCTACATCAAATGAAAAGGGACATTCGGACATTTAAAATATTCCAATATTGAAATTATGTCTCCAAATTTGCCGAATCGTGAGAAAAATTTGCCCTATAGGGATTTTTTGGGAGGTCACAGTGACCTCTCGTTACCTCCCATTGGGACAGACTACTGTGTTCCTGTAGTTGTACATTTTTCTCATTTTTCAGCAGACCATCAGACTAAATAAATGTTTAATGATGTTTCCATACTTATCTCATGCACAGCCTACTTCTGGCTTTCACAAAACAACAATGAATAACCCGAGTAATATGAACCCTATAAGGATTTTTTTGGGAGGTCACAGTGACCTCTCGTTACCTCCCATCGGGACGGACTGCTGTGTTCCTGCAGTTGTACATTTTTCTCATTTTTCATCAGACCATCAGTCCAAATAAATGTTTAATAATGTTTCCGTACTTATCTGATGCACAACCTACTTCCAGCTTTCAACAACAATGAATAGCCCGAGTAATATGAGCCCTATAAGGACTTTTTGGGAGGTCACAGTGACCTCTCGTTACCTCCCATCGGGATGGACTGCTGTGTTCCAGTACAGTTGTATATTTTTCTCATTTTTCATCAGACCATCAGACCAAATAAATGTTTAATGATGTTTCCATCCTTATCTGATGCACAACCTACTTCCATCATTCACAAAACAACAATGAATAGCCCGAGCAATATGAGCTTCACAACAGCCGCCCCCCCCTCTCCTTTAAGCTCAGGTAGTAGTTACGGTCGCAAAACGGAAATAGCATGATAGCCATCTTGCAATTCCGTTCACGTAGGCACGCTCGCTCAATATTCAAAACTGCGTCCTTGAATGAATCAAGAATAGGAACAGGACGGCTTATTACTCAGTTTCCGTTATCAGCAGTTTATTATTTATTTACTTGTGGTGGATGCACAATAACACCCACTTGATAATTCCGGTTGTAATGACCGTGGTTCATTTGTATATCTTCTGATTTAGATTAAGAGCGGATGAAATCGGATCAGTCCAGGGATTTGCTTGATTATTATTACTATTATCATTATTATTATTTTGCATGAATTTGAATATTTTTTTACATCTAAGTAGAGCTGAGTTTTGTTAATTTAGTTAACTCATAAATATAGCGTGTTGCTGTTAGTCTTAGTCTAAAATACTTTGAGAACAAAATTGAGGCTCTGTTGTTGTTGTCTTGTGTCAGCTACGCTGGCAAATTGGAGTGCGCTGCTTCACTTTTTTTAACTGTACCGTAATTTGGTGCATCGTCCGATTTCCACAGTACACGCATGCCATAAGGACTAGTTTATGGGGTAGGTAATCATTCACAACACGACAACAGATTCACGCAAAGAAAGGATAAGAACAGGAGAGAGAAAGTACATCTATGCGAGCTGGGATACGAATTCGGGACCTCTCCATCATTGCAACCCACTAGGCAGGGCGGTCCCACTTCTTTGCCCACTACACTAGACAAGGCGGTATGCTGCGACTAATAATACATACTGTGCAAATAAATGCACGGTGAAGATGCTATTTGACTTAATTTTTATCTTTTAGTAAGGTGTGAATGATGTTACACTTTTTTTAACACGTAGTAAAACCTCATTTGTTCGGATTAACTGGACCAAAAGCAATCCGGATAATAGGAGTAATAAGCAGAACATTCTTTAATAAGTAGCCATACCTTTTATTACAGTGAAAAAAAAAACTTAAATTTTATCTTGGAGTAAGATGTGAATGATGTCACTTTTTTAACACGTAGTAAAACCTCATTTGTCCGGATTAACTGGACCATCTGGATAATAGGAGTAATAAGCAGATCATTCTTTAATAAGTAGACATACCTTTTATTACAGTAAAAAAAAATCTTAGTGTAACCAAATTACATTGAATAGTTTCGCACAAACACTTTATCATGTATAGTTCAGCTTCAGTAGTGTCGAACTGTGCCATGTTATTTCTTGGATTATTATAATTTATTGAACGATCTATTCAGGAGTTGCACACTTAATCAATAAAAAAAGAATGCGACTAGGCAGAGTCGGGAACTAGGGTCCTGGGCCTTGGGGGGTCCGGCGACACTGACACACACGCACAAAAAAAAAAAAAAAATAATAATAATAAAAATTAATTTGAATTTTGACATCTTGAATTCAAATTACGTTTTTCGCAATTACGAGTGTGTGTATGTAGGCGTGTGTGTTTGTGTGTAGGGGGTATGTTGTATGTGTGTGTAGGCATATGTGTTTGTGTCTGTGTGCTGGCATAAGTGTGTGGGTAGTTGTGTGTATGAGTGTGTGTGTGTGGGGGGGTATGTGTATGTGTGTGTAGGCATATGTGTTTGTGTCTGTGTGCAGGCATGAATGTGTGGGTAGTTGTGTGTATGTGTTTTTGTGTATGTGTATGTGTTTGTGTGTGTATGTATGTATGTTTGTGTGTGCGTGTGTACGCGTGTAGTTGTGTATGTATGCGCGTGTGTGTAGGACATGGATGCAACCTGGAGACGGCTTTTACTATAGGAGCAGCATCGTGAGGATCTGGTCGACGGTGATGTTGCAGAGGGTGCTGGCGGGAAAAAAAATGATAGCACATCTATACAGTCAAGTGAAAGCAATAAGCAATCGTGATTGCTCAAAAAAAAAAAAAAAAGAAGAAGAAGAAGAAGAACGAAAAAAGGAGGGGGGGGGGGGGACTCCGAATAGGAAAAAACCTAAAGATTAAGTAAAATTTACTCTTTTGTTGTTTACTGTTGTGGCACTTCAAATAGAGTTAATTGTTTTCTAATAAGCAAGTTTGATTTTTTTCTCCACCCACCCCTTTTTTTCTTTTTTCCCTCTTCTTTTCTTTTCTTTTTTTCTTCTTCTTTTCTTTTTTGTGGGGCGGGAGTGGCCCGGCTACATAACTGACAAGGCCTTGGCTCTCTGCAGCCCTGTTGAATGATGAAATCTAACAAAAATTGAAAAGTGCCCAGAATGAAGTTCACTATTGCACATGCTATTTACTTTTCTATTTTATGGCTCATGCATAAAAAATGTCCATACTCTACAGCAAAATTTATGGTCTTTAAAGGGGTGATTGATGACATCTTGTTGCCATACAACTATCGTTGCCATACATTTGCAGTACTCACAAAATAATTTTGAACTTTTTATTCTCTTCAATAGCCGACAGTTCTAATTATTCGACCTCAAACTATTAGAATTAGAATAAATTATCATTAGAGGTCGACGCGTCTCTTCCGCATTTAAATAGAGATATTCTTTTCGTAACACTTGAGAGAACAAGTGATAATACTTTGCGACGTTTTCAATTTGCTTCGAGAAGGTTAACAAAGGCATGACAAATATATCTTTAAGTAGACTTCGAATGCGAATCGTTGGAGTGCTTTCCGAACATTTCTCTGCAAATAAAAAAAAAGGAAAATCGCCCCCGTTGTGTTCAAGGCAAAACATCATTCCGTCGAATGCCATCGCTAATGAAGCATTTGTTCGAATTTCCCACAATTGTGATTTAGCCGGGATGCTTGAATTACAACACACTATAATTTAGGAAATTTTTTGACTTGTCACATTCTAATTTCACGAGCCGTTGATTTTTATTACCCCCATAAAATATTCCAAAATCAAACCGAGGATGTATTGCAGGCGCCAATGTTTTCTTCCCTCTTCCGCTAGTGTTTACCTGGTTCAATGACAGCGGAGGTCGCCAAACACGCCAAGTGGCAACCATTACGCGCGCATGCGCCATTGGTAGGCGCTATCGGAGGATTTCTTTAATCGGGGCTTCCGCCGGTTTTGAAAATGTTTCAGTTTCATTCTTTGTGCAAAAGTGCTAGCACGTGCGTTTATTTTTATTCTTTGCGGGGACCAACTCGCGCGCAGGACCGTAAAAGAGAAGATAATATTTTTATCTCAAAACAAATAGAATTCTGCAACAAAAATGGAATTTTTCTTTTCCTTATTAATAGTTTTAGGCCTGCTGTTCCTATTTTCGGGTAAGTTTATTTGCAATTTTACCTATTTATTTTATTTTTTTCAAACTTTAACTCAGAGAAGATGAAATTCAATTTTTTAAACGTGTATTTGAATTATTCGTCTAAAATATAATACAAAATGCTCTTGTTTTAAATGTATCGTGAGAAATTGTGCAACTACGTTGTTATTAGTTAACATGTTGAAATTTCATTAGAAAAAAGTGAAAAAAACATATTTGAACTTTTTGAAATATTTTGCTTAAAAAATTTTGTTTGCTTAAATTAACAATATCAAATTTTAACAGTGAATAGCTTTTTCGCGAAGAGAACTGATTTTGTCCAAAATTTTCAAAATTTTTCTTTTAATTCTTTTTTAAGCGCTTTTTCTTTTTTTATTCAAGAAGTTTTTATTTATTTGATATATTCTACAATACATTTTACTATTGGACAGAGGTTAAACTTGTTTGTTTTGATTTTAGTTTGAAAGGGGTATATTTGTAAATGAAAATATACTAGTATTATTACATCACATTGCTTGCACATAAAAAAAGTTTTTTTAAAAAATTAAATATAGGACATACATTTATCATGTTTTAACATTTCATAGTCAGAATGTTTTTTAGCACTATTTCTCATAAAATGTGCGAAATATGCAGTGTTCTTTCGTTAAATTTGAAGCGTAATGTTTTGAATGTTCAAAAAACTGGAAGGTCTTGAAATAATAAATAAGATAATTATAAGGAAGAATGCAGGGAGTAACATTGTACAAATGCATCCTTATGCATTTTTAAAATAACTTCAAAGCTTCGAACACTTGATTTTCATTGAGGCTGAAAAAATTGCTTAGGTGACCAAAGCTTTTAAAGCACCGAAACTATCTTAATTAATTTATATATAAGTAAAAAAATGGTAATGAAGATAAAAAGTCTATGAAAATTTGAATCTTAACCATGCAAGCAGTACTACAAGAGAGAAATATGCTGCTAAACCTGAAAAAGCCTATCTTTAGAAATTAAGGGGAAAAAACTGACAAATTCAAGTGTTAGCAATCAATGCAGCCAATTTGTTAAAACGTTTTTTTTAACTATGCTTTTTCTTTTTTTCGAACTTCTGCGTTACACAGTTCTGCCTAAAAGTTTTTATTTTTAGTGAATTTCAGACTATATTTTCAAATGTTTCATTCACGCTAAACATTACGCAAAAATAACACGAATAAATCGTAAAAATTTAAAAATTATACCGTGATATATGAAACAATCATTAAAAATAAGTTATCTACTCGCATTAAGCTTTAAGCAATATGAGGAATATACTGTACTACTGGAATATTAAATAAAACATACTGTGGAAAAATTGTTACACAGACTTTTAAAAAAGCACTCATTTAAGTAAAAATATAATTCTAAATTACTTCAATTAAATATCTTTGGTGCAAAGAGGTTTCATAGTTATATGTGATTTAAACAATAATCATTACGTTTCTAAGCATTAAAGTTACAAACATATAGCAATAAAATAAGTAGAAATAACATCCAATCCGAAAAAACATGCTTTTAAAACGAAAAAAGAAAGAAAAAAAAGGGGGGGAGGCATTCCATTTAAAATCAACAACAACAACAGAAAAAAAAAACAGCTGACCGTGTTAAATTTTAAAGAAACTTACAGAAAATTTTAAGAATCATGCCATCTTAAATTTATAAATATGTATGTTTTTTAAAAATTTATGTTTCATAGAAGCTAAAGAGCAATAGCTCATTTTTAATCAAAATTGATAGTGATTGCGCATTTTGATATGACAATTATCTTGACCATTTTCGGAAGACAAAAATCACAACTCTTTAAAATTCAGTTCCAAACTTTCGAGGAACGGTCAGCAATTACAGTGATCAATGTAACACTTTTTCCCCCCTCCCTGCCATTTTTGCTGAAAGTTTTTATTGAGTGCTCTAACTGCTGATCCTTCCATGATTCTACTCTGAAAATGTTTAGTTATAGTTATAAAAATGCATTAAAAATCATATTTTGTTTTCTAAATTTTTAAAAAACATTACCGCAAAAGTCAAATGGATTGACCCATAACAGATTTTTTATAAAAAAAATTATTAAAATTAATAAGTAAGATTTCTAAAATTTTCATAAAAATCTGAGATAATTAGGGTTTGCTGATTTGACATAAACTGACCCAAAAGAAAGAAAGAAAATAAATAAATAAAATTAAATCCTATTTTTTCATGCGAAGAAAGCAGACGAATACGAAGACGTGATTTCTTAAAATACTATTTCAAGAAATGGCAATCGATCACCTGACGCGATATCTACGAATCACAAAGTATATACAAGGAACGAATTTCGGGAAGGCATTGTGAAAGCAATTTAAGAAAAACAATAAAAAAATTAAAGTAGTAGTTTCTACACACGGTGAAATCATTTACACAAACAGTCCTAAAAGAATACTTAAAAGACAAATAAACAATTAAGAAGTATCGTAATGAATAACTTAGATTAATTATAAAGAAATTAATTTCTTAGTAATTAATTGCTTTCTTAATAATTAATTGCTTCTTAATTATAAAGAAGCTCTGCTGTGTTAATTTCAACATTTTGCATTGAGGTTTTAGAAATTCCTATCTCTCTTATAAGCAGTTACGCAAACTAAATTTAGTTGCAAAAACAAACAGAATTATTTCTTCTGCTCATTAATTCACTATACATTTTAATGCGTAATTTTATACCTCACCAAGTGGATAATGAGATGTTGAGATGCTCTTACACTTTCATCTTGGCGAATATATCTTTTGAAACTGCAAACATTAATCTGTGAAACCTACGACCTCGTAATCCAGTGCACATTTTTCTCGAGAGCTTAAAAGTATGTTAATATAAAAGGAATTCATTATTTCGTTGTAATAATAATTGCAGAAAACATTACGTAATTGAAATTTTTGTGTTTGATTTAAATAAACTGAAACCAAAATTATGCGATGCATCAACTCGGCTTCTTTTAAACTTGAGATGGCGAGTTTCTCGTGATTGTTTTCAAAATTATTTTAAGTTTCTATAATTATTCCCGTATATATTAAAAAACAGTGCTAGTTCTAAGGAATTGTAAGATGATTTTGATTTGAATGTAAAATAAGGATTGGAAAACGCGAGGTTTGTATCTGCTTTTTAAATTTTATTGTTCGTTTCAGATTCAGAGGCGGTAACTTGTACTAAAAATTCCATTCTACGGTTCAAGAGCAGGCTCAATCAAAAAAAAAAAAAAAAGTTTCGTTTTAAGCCAATCCTAGTATGATATTTTACACACATGTAAGGACTGTTAACAATATGTAAGGACTATTTTAAAATCCATTAGGAAAATAAATGCAAACAATGCTGTGGGAAAAGCATTTTTCAACCCTAGTCCGTGGATACTCAAAATAGCATCTTTCAAAAGCACTTAAGGTCAAGAATCAGAAATTTTCTAAGTGGCCAGTGGCCAATGAACCCAATTAACTTAGGGGCCATCTTCGTTGTTGAGGTTCGAAATACAAGGGGGGAGAGGGGAGTAGTTTACATAACTTTCTTAGAAAAACAAACAAATAAATAGAACTTTGCAGTTTGTATTCAAAAAAAGAATTACTTAACACCGTTTATTCTGACATTCTGAATCGAGGCGACTTGAATCTATAAAAAATTTGAAAATCTAGATAATTTGCAAAGTTTGAAAAGTTTCTTTTTCTTTCTTTTTTTTTTTTTAAAGATAAGATAAGATTTATTAACAAAAACACACATACATAACAAACAGTAAGCAAAATAAAATCAAATAAAGTTAAAACATGCAACGTGAATTACAAACGACAATAAAAAAATATTAAGAAATTCTCGATTCTAGTTCAAAATGAGTTAGTAGTAAGAATTCAACACTAAAGAGCGCCAAAGGCACTGTCCGCAGTGTTATTAAATCAGTTTAATTTGGAGTACAAACACATAAATATGTATTACACAATATAATATTTACAAATTAATTAATTATATCCATATTAATAATGTGTTTGCTGAGGTTCAGCCATGAAATTAATTTGTTATTATTAACTATTAACTTTAGCATTACCTTTATAATAATTATTATTCATTTTTGCTTTTGGCAACGATTAAATAGCTTGTCCCACTCAACCATATTTAGACTAGGACGCAGTAAATGTATAAAAGCTTTCAAAAAAAAAAAAAAAAACACGTTTTTTCATTAAGTTGTGGAATCAGATTTCAAGATAATTATATGAAATTTTACCTTATTATATTTATTTGTTTCAAATTATGAAAATAAAAATTTCGGAACAATGACCCATTTGCGAAAAAATTCCGTAACTGCAGTGGTTTAACAATAGATTGGTAAGCTTTTTTAAAAATGAGTTGCATTGATTAAACGTTAGGAAACCTGTGCTTCTAATATGAAAAATACATATCAAATATATTTACAGATAAATTATATATACTAATATACATACAGATACATTTAATCTGCTTCCGAACAAAAATATATGAACTTGTTTTGTGTTACTTCTCATAGATCAAGATGATTTTTTTTCTCTGTAATATATTTTTTCTTTCATGCATCTAAAAAATTATTCACATTATATGACATAAAATGCATAGAATAATATTCATGAACCAAATAGTTGAGGAGTTTACTTTCAAAACAGATCATATCCACTTTTGGAAAAAACAATTTTTTTTTTTCATTTTCAGAATTTCTAATATAAGCCCATGAATTTCTTTCTTCTCGAAGTGGTTTGTATCTACTGTTAAAAGAGGCGTAAACATTGGTTTTACCTCCTAAACGGTGTATACCCATCCCCTTATTTTTCGCCAGGTCTTTTACAGCAAAGTGGAGCCTATCCCTTATTTGCCGGTATCCACGAATTCACTTTCATATCAAAAGGGCACATATCCAAATTTGAATTTGCCACTTCTAACTCAAAATTAGTTCACAAATAAAATGGCGGAGCGAAGCACTGACTGCGCATTTCCAATCAAGCATGATACCCGTCCGTACTCAGAGATCGCAGCAACTTGCGCCTTGTGCAAGTCTGTTATCAGTTAGGCAAGCTCGACCTCAAATTGTGATTACTAAATTAATATTAAATTGTTATTAATTAATTATTAAATTTTAATAAATAAAAATTTGTGACTAATTGTGATAAAAATTGTGATCTTTTAATATCTACAACGTTGTTATTTGAATCGGCTTGGGTGGTTTTATTGTTCATACTTAATTGGATCGAAGGTTCTTTTTTTTTAAAGGTTCAATAAAAAGAATAAAGTAAGTAGGAAGGAATAAATTAGAGTAAAATAAATATGTAAAAAAATGTTGAATTTTTTTTTTCAATCTAATAAAGTTTTCTGAAGAAAATGCATGTTTTTTTTGCAAAAGGGATGATAACTGTTTTACACCAAAAAGGAGCTTATCCAAAATAAAATTGGCAATTTAGATCTGGTAAAATTGAGGAAAAATTACTAGACTTATACCAATAGTCACTTGTTATTCTACCGAAACATTGTGAGAAATTTTAATTTCTAACAGTTAATCTTATTGAGTAAAACGTTATTTTCGTTTTGCCAAAAAAGTATAAAACTGGATATAATCTATTTTGAAAGTAAACTCCTCAGTTATTGACGTTTAAACGACGACGACAATCGTTTGCTTGCATCTGTCGTGTTATTCAGCGTTCCGTTATTAACTGTAGATATAGATGTAGATTTTTTGGATAAGGAAATCAGTACTTTTTTTACTGTATGGATAATGGATGCAATGTTCAATAAACATACCTTTTTATTGGTATTTAAACTAATTTATAACACAAATTCAAAATGACTAATGTGATTGCTTCTGAGCCAATCATTTTATTGGAATATGACTGAACTCATGGTGAATGACCTGCATTAATAACAAACGCAGATTAATTTTATCTTGTTTCTCGTTAAATTTTAAACATTTGTATTTTTGATTACAGTTAACAAACGGTTTTTTCTAAGCAATCACGAATTGCTTATTATCCTCACTTGACCAAAAAAGGGTTGCTCTGATTTTTTCGATTATCGTGACAACGAAAAAAAAACCTAGTTCGTTGTTTTAATATTAATTAAGAAGACAAATTTTCGACGCCATGGTTACAAGTCGTTTGTGTTTACTCAAGGCTTAACTTAAGCATAAAACTTAACTCTGCGAACTAAACGGTTCACCTGTCTCGGCGACCACTCTTGGGCGGTGGAGTCTATACCCTACACACACAGAGACGCACGCACGCGCGATTTCAAAAATCAAAACATCAATATGTCTTTTTTTTTGTTGCAAAAAAACTCAGAAATGTGAGGTAAACCGGAAAATATGAATTTCCCGGCATGCCAATCAATTTTATTTATATCCGGCAGGGTTATATTTGCTAATGCAGGGTTAAAAGTTGCTCGTAACCTTTTCCACATACTCAACTAATTGATAAAGATATTTTTCCTTTAAAAATAACAAACGCAACAGTATGCTGAAATGATGTTCGCATTTTATGAACTAAGCATCCATTCTCAAAATACGCTAATCAAATAAAATAAACATTGGAAATTCAGCTTAATAAACACGGAAGTTCACGTACTCTATATAACTTCTTCGATTGCCGCGCATGGGAGAAAAAGAATATATAAGTTACCT
Source organism: Uloborus diversus (assembly GCF_026930045.1). NCBI lineage: Eukaryota > Metazoa > Arthropoda > Arachnida > Araneae > Uloboridae > Uloborus > Uloborus diversus. Next base: position 166,416,780 of record NC_072735.1, on the reverse strand, counting down.
ATCTAACTCTCATAATTAGATCTCTATGGTTTTAAGGCTTATTCTCAGAGAAAAAGTGTAATTGGTGTACAACATATCAAGAGACGGATAGTGAAATACTAATATGATGGTATACAATAATTAATTTCAAATACAGTGCTGGTAAAAAAAATTGCATCACCCTCGCATTTTCACAACAATTGGATTATGTGAGAAGTTTTGGTCGATCGATTAACGACGAATGTATGTGAAATTCTGCAAAACTTATGAAATAAACATTTAACAGCAGGAATCCGATAATTGTTTACCTAGATCGGGGCTGTTTCCGGGCCAAGGCAAACTGCTGAACCTATGCTCATTTTCCAATTTTTGAACCTGCGTGTAAGTTTGGAGAAAAAAATTAGTTAACCTCATGTCGATTTTAAGTCTAATGGCAGGATAAAGGTTTTTAAATTGTTACTTACCATTTTTGCCTTATGGCACGGAGCAGAATCATCCTAGAAAATGACGTTTGGAACTGAAGTAAAGTGATCCCGGATAGTACGAAGCAATTTCTCCTCCAAAATGCCAATATACACCTGAGCGTTTACTGTTCCTTGCACAAAGTGAAGCCCACCAACTCCTTGATCTGAAATAGATCCCCAAATCATCTGGGATACGGGATGCTTGACTGTGTGTTGAATTCAGTCGTGATGATATTCCTCTCCTTTGCGGCGCGAGTGATGCAATTTTTTTTTACCACCACTGTACCATTCAGGAGGTAACTGGAACGCAGAAAAAGCCCATGGCTCAAACTTTAAATACTTAGAAAATAATAATAATGATCAGTCAAATTTAGCTTTTGTTGTTCAACTTAACGTTAACAATTTGTCTGCACTTCATTTTCCTCCTAGAGATAATAGCTAATGTAAACAAACAAAAATTAAAAATTTTCCAGCGGCGAGTTAACTATAAGACCACCAGGGTTGCCAGATTTGGGAACAATAAATACGGGACAAGCTTCTAGGAGTGAAAAGGGGGTGGGGGGCCTATTTTTGAGACGTCGCTGTAAATTCAATCTTTACAAAGCATTAAACCTCACAAAATGTCGCCTATCAAGGTATAAAAATCGTTTTCATTGTGAATGACGACGCATGCGCAGAGATATATCTCCAATATTAGTTAATGGGCAAAGAAGCAACCATTCGGTTCCTCATGGCCTGCCACCAAAACAAAAACGTACAAACCAAATCAAAACGAAAACGATTTTTTTTGTTTGCTGCCACATGATTTTCTTATTGCTCATTATTTCACATTTTTTCTTTATTTTATTTTCCCCCTTAAAATAACGTTTCGTTCTGTAAAATATTGTTATCAGCTAGAATACGGGATTTTAGCCGTCCCGTATGGAAGTTCCCCGGGACGCGGGACACTTTTTCAAAACACGGGACTGTCCCTTGAAATCCGGGACGTCTGGCAACCCTGAAGACCACCCATGCGCAAGGGCGCCCATATGCAAAATTGTAAGGGGGGGGGGGTCAGATATTTTCCCTATGGGTTAGGAGGGTATTTTCTCCATGGAAACTGATTTCAGGACAGATTCGAGTCATTAAAATATTTCATTTTTAATAACTTATTCATTAATGGCTGGAGAATAAATGTTTTTACATTTTTGCGAAGAAAAAAGTACCAAAAGCAAAAAAGTTCTACTTTCAAAGCGGGAGCTAGAGCCGCACCCCCTTGCCCCCCCTATATGGGCGCCCTTGCCCATGCGTTTTGAGAGAATGGCCATCGAGTTGATGAAAAGTAATCCGGAATTTTATATTTGTTAAAGGATTAATCTGTCGTGGGAAAGAACACAGCTCGTAATCTGAACAGATAATAATTCATGCAACTTTGGTTCAACTTCTGAAAGGTGGTATTTACAATACGTATTTTCTCATAATTTGGACAATAGGGTGGTTCTAAAATGCATGCAGAAAAAAAAAGTTTCTCCTAGATAACAGGACACCCCTGAATATTTTTAGACTGTGGATAGTAATATACTAGAAGAATTTTAGCTTCTTATTTCAACTGAAAGAGGATACTCAACCCCCTCCCACAAACTTCATAAGTATGGGGAGGGGTGTTAAAAAATAAATTGGACTGAAAAAACAATTCTACATATTATAATATACACGAGTAATATGCATATACATTGCAAAAAAAATAATTATTTTCAAAAAGCAGCTGGGGAAATTAAATGTTTCTAAATTTGTGACATTTTCTATGCTTCGGCTAATGTTAAATGAAGGGGTCATTGAGCACCCTCTTAAAATTTGAGTAAGAAGCAAAAACTTTTTCAGTATAATATTATTGGTAGGTATAAAAAAAAATTTTTTGAACCACCCTATTGGATAACATTCCCATCACAAAACGAGATTTATTTAATTTTCTTTAGTTCGTAAGGGAAAGACTTTGGAGATTAATAATTTTGTCGGTCCCTTTTGATTGAGCGAATTTTTAAAGTAATGTATATCTATTAGAGTGTTTGTTGTCTAAGTTGAAGATTTGTCATAGAAATGTTAATGTTAAAAACTAAACAACTAAATTGCATTAATATTAATTTGTTCACTCGTATGTTGATCCCAGAAACTAGAATTAATGTATTAAGTTTAAAGGTTAAGTAAAACTATTTAAATCCTGAAGTTTTGTATTCAAATTGTGTTTTTTGCACTCACGTGCGATAGGACTCTACTCGTTGGGTTTCTTGTTTCTACAAATGGAAGGAAATGAAATTGGAGAAGAAATTAACACCTGTCCTATTACAACTGGTATGCATGTACAGAAAAAAAAATAAGTGGTGATTAGGATGCGGTAATAAAGAAAAACAGTTTATGGCCGATATCCACCAGTACATTTATCTTAAAGCGTATTTACAGCGTATAACGTTATGTAATTTTATTCATTATCAAACTTAAATGATGGGAATTACTAATCTGGAAATTTTGTATTTAGATGAAGTATTGATGTTTATGTTCATCTATATAGGTGTTTTCTTCTGAAAAAACACAATTTTACAAAAAAAAAAAAAAAAAAACTTTTTTTTTTAAATATAAAGTCTGCTTGAGTTAAACCCTGAAAAAATTATGAATAAAATCAACTGCAGGCGATTTATAACAGTGACAGCAAAAATTTCGCTCTCCAAATAAATACTAGACAACCTTAGTCATTGCAATCTGACAAATCAGATCAGTATCAACTTTGGTCAAGTGAGGATAATGAACACTTCGTGATTGCTCCAAAACCATCGACTCTGAAGACTGTTCTTCATATTAAAATGGTTCTCGCAAACCGGAACACATGTAAAGTTTCAAATATATTCAAATCTTTTCTATCTAATGTGGGAAAATATGGAAAAGGGAAGAGAATCACAAATAATTATCCATTTGAAAAAAAAAACACTGGTTCAAAGCTATCCTGCCATTTAGGGTAACTTTGAACCATGTCAGAAATGTAATAATAAATAATTGAAATTAAAGAAATAACGCAACTTAGAAACAGAAAAATAAAATTTCTAAATGTATAATAATTCTCCCTTTGCATTTCACAAAATCACAAGATTTTTATCATTTGTAATATTGCGTAAAATGTTAGAGTAGAATAAGCACTTTTAAAAACTTCTAAAGTAGCGTCCAAGGAGTAACTTAAAAACTGTGGAATGATGCGATCGGCTGTGTAAAAGTAAAGAATAAGAAACCTGTTTCATAACACAACCTGTCGACAAGGGCGTCCCGAACTTAAATTTTTGGGTGGTTGGAAAGGAACCTTCTACATATTCGAATATTTGAAAAGGAAAAGCTTAAAGTAACGAGAAGAAAGTGAAACAAAAAACCTTTACTTGCTCAAATGGATTGAGCAATATACTAAAAAATTTTGAGCGGCCAAAGTTAAAAAACTTGTTTCTAAATTACAAATACTGTACTTAGTTCATCTAAAAATTCATTTAAAATCCAAAAGCAGCTTTTGATATGATATTCTTCGCTAATGACTTCCTTCATTTTTGATGCAATTTGTATTTTCGTTTTCATCTTTAGTCGCATCATTGGTTCTATTATAATATTGTTGTTGATTATAATACAATCGAATGTTTCCTGATGCTAAAACCGAAACATTTTCTTCTTCATTAATTTGCACTTCCGTTCATTTATTTTTATGAAGACGACTTTTATAATAAAGGTAACGGATTTTTATAATTTGCTGATCGTTTTCGTATGCAGCTTCATGGAAAATTTCGGAATAACTACCATTGTTTCTAGCTGCTACTTGCGCGTAATGGTTCATTTAATTCCATCAAATATTTCTGGGTTCAGTGGCAACGCTCTCGTTCTCAGAAGTTTTGCTTCTAGTTGAGAAAAATATCACAAAATTTACATGTCGTGATCAAGGTTTACTGATATACATGATATATATCACGATATATAGCCGATATTTATTTTTTCAACTACAGTATTTTCAATATAAAAATTATATTAATCATGGTAATATTGTTTATTTTTTATTAAAAATAACCAAAAAGTTATGTATTATATTTTTATAATTGTATTAATGCATCATTAATATTTCAAAGTAATATAATATTCCTTTCGTTTTTGTATTTTATATTCATAAATTTTTTCGAAATGTAACAATTTTAATTCATATTAAAAGTGCCTAATTAAATATTAAACGTTGGTCAGAAAAAAAGAAAATATCTTAGACTGTGCACGGACTAATGCAGAGTTTTATTTCTGAATCATATAACTGTGTAAAAGTAGCTAACAGAAGAAAAATGAGAAAAACAGCTAATGCTAAATTAACTCCATTAAAATTGACAAAAATGTAAAATGAAATATTATACATTAAGAATGAAAGAAACCTTAATTTTATCTCATCTATATATATAAAAATGGAGTTTGGTAAATTTGTTCCCTAAGATCTCAGAAACTACCCGGCAGATTTGGCTGAAACTTTCACCGTTTGTTCAGTTTGGTACTGGGAAGGTTTATAGATCAGTTCGAAAAAAATCCGATTGATAGTTCCCTTTTTATTCCAATTTTAGTCCCAATTTTCGCATAAATGCCCCAATATGAAGGTGGAAAAAAACGTGCACATATTAACATTTTATGTCCATCGAAAGCGCCAATTTTTCCGCTGAAGATAGCATCTGTTCGAAGTTTCTAAGTTGTATAAAAAACGAGTTATGAGCTTTTTTGTTCCCTGTTCGAAGGCTTTCATCAACCCAAGTTATTATTTAGTGTGTCATCTCAACTCCTAATTGTTGTATTGTTGAATATTTTTGCGTTTCGACTGACTTTTTGAAGCTTTTCTCAAGTCAAATCTTAAAGTAACGTTTTCCCACAAGATTGGCTAAAAATAAATGGATTTGGCTGATCATTTTACTTTTAAACGAAACTTATGTAATTAATGGTTTATTATTATTATTTATGCTGATTGGACACTTGCTCACTATATCCAACCAACCAGCAGAAATATCGCCAGAATTTTTTCAGACAGATTTCAGTAGCTGATGCATTTGGCAGTTTTTTCCACTGTCGCTGTTTTTGAGCCCAAAGACTACGTAATAATGTTTCTCAGCTTTCACCATATAAACAAAATATCGCCAATCAAAGATACTTAAAAAAAAATTTAAAAAAATACTGTGTAAAATAATTCAACAACTAAATTAGGCAAATCCATAAACCGCACAAAAACTTCCATTAATTTTTCTTTTTATACGATTTCAAACAATCGCCAAATTTAACTACTTATTTTGCAAACATTTCGGATGAAACCGCTTAGCGCCATTTTATTTTGACCAAAAGTATCTCAGCATCTGGCAACAATTTTCTATACTAAAAATTAGTAAGGAGGGGGAGTATTATCCCAAAATGATTCTCGCAAATTTGGTAAAATTTTAAACCGCACCAAGTGCACACAAAAATTGAAATTTCCCAAAATAACTAAAGCAAGTGTAAGGGGAACACGGGCGGCTACATTTTTTAAAACAGTTCGTACATCAATAGCCATACAGAGAAGGTTTTAGATTAAAAAAAAAAAGTACTAACAGATAAATCTTTTTAAACATGTAAGGTTTAATTTCATATTTCGGAAATTCTTATAATTTGTATATGCTTAAATGTCGTGCTTTCGTTTCTAATTGAATACTTTTTTGTTCTTTATACTTATTGCTATTTTAGTTTAATAAGTAAGGAAGAAGCTCGATTTTTAATCACGTCAAAAAGGTTTGTTTTAAATTCTTTCGCTTAAAACAGAAAACAAAGGCAAGTAACGATTGTTTCTCATAATTATTACTGACTCAGGCAACGCCGGGTATTTTTGCTAGTATTTTCTAAAATATCATGATATTTTCGAGCCCTGGTCGTAATTTCAACCCTGCAAGACATTTAAAACGTAAAGAATTTAGTATTTTTCTTGCGTTGCAAGTAGATTTGATCGGAGTTTCATTGTTTATATTTTCATGTCTTTTACTGAGAAGTATTCTGATGTAATGGTTAACTTCAGTAATGGATTACAATCAAGATTTTTAAATAACTGGCAACATGCACTTTTAAGCTTCATATTGCTTTTTGAGGAGCCTCAGGACTATTAAAATTAAAATCTTAGTGCGAAATGATAAATACCCATTATTTAAACACTTGTAACTAAATTTCTATACAAACTATATTTAAAATTTAGTTTTAAATAAAAATTGAAAAATCTGAGAAAAAATTTATAACGTTACATACATTCAAAGCAGATTTTTTTATAGGAAAAAATCATAAAATTTACTTTTCTCAATTCGAAAAATAGGACGCACTCTCTCCTTGTAAAGTGCATGTATAATTTTAGTATTATTATTAAAGTATTGCTATATACTTCCCTAAGGACCTGAACTTCAATTTTAAATTTGAAATTACAAGAAAAATCTCTTTTTGAAATCAAAAAAATAAGTATCAAAAATTTTCAAAAAATTTTGGGAGAAGTTTTTTAAAAAAGCAAAAAACAAAAACTATGGTTTTAACTAAAATTGAGGTTTAGGTCATAATTGTAGGCTAGGCAAATATGTTAGAAAAAATTTATGAAGACAAATAAAAAACGTTTTGAGATATCATGCGCGCAAAACAAAAAACAGACTTTGGAGAAAAAGAGTTTTAACAGCTGCTCTTGACAGAAATTTCACTGACAAAAGTTGACTTTTCAACGATAACTCGAAAAAAATTTTTGCGTATGGTAATAAATAAGGCATTAGATTGTTCAGAATTAAATTATGCATAGCATATATTTTTTCCCATTAAAATCGAAAATTTCGGAGGTAAAAGAACAAATAAAAACGCAAGTTATCTTCTTCAGTTAATATATGAACGTCAGGGACGCCCTGAACGTAAATTCTTGGGCAGGCGAAAATTCTCAATTTTCAAAGTGAAACTCCAAATTTTGCCGAATTATGACAAATTTGCCCAATGGAGCTCCGAATTTTTACGAATGATGATAATTTTGCGGTATGGAGCTCCAAATTTCTCAGAATGATGGTAATTTTCCATGAAATCGAAAATTTCGGAGGTAAAAGAACAAATAAAAACGCAAGTTATCTTCTTCAGTTAATATATGAACGTCCGGGACGCCCTGAACGTAAATTCTTGGGCAGGCGAAAATTCTCAATTTTCGAAGTGAAACTCCAAATTTTGCCGAATTATGACAAATTTGCCCAATGGAGCTCCGAATTTTTCCGAACAATGATAATTTTGCGGTATGGAGCTCCAAATTTCTCAGAATGATGGTAATTTTCCATGAAATCGAAAATTTCGGAGGTAAAAGAACAAATAAAAACGCAAGTTATCTTCTTCAGTTAATATATGAACGTCCGGGACGCCCTGAACGTAAATTCTTGGGCAGGCGAAAATTCTCAATTTTCGAAGTGAAACTCCAAATTTTGCCGAATTATGACAAATTTGTAGAATGGAGCTCCGAATTTTTCCGAACAATGATAATTTTGCGGTATGGAGCTCCAAATTTCTCAGAATGATGGTAATTTTCCATGAAATCGAAAATTTCGGAGGTAAATGAACAAATAAAAACGCAAGTTATCTTCTTCAGTTAATATATGAACGTCAGGGGCGCCCTGAACTTATATTCTAGGGCAGGCAAAAATTCTCGATTTGCCCAATGGAACTCCGAATTTTGCCGAATGATGACAAATTTGCCGAATGGAGCTCCAAATTTTGCCGAATGATGATAATTTTGCGGGATGGAGTTCAAATTTCGCAGAATGATGATAATTTTGCGGAATGGAACTCCAAATTTCGCCGAATAATGATACTTTTGTGGAATGGAACTACAAATGTTGCTAAATCTTCAGACATAAATTTCCGAATATTTTCCATTTTTGGGAGACCACAATAACTTCCCATCAGGGGGCCCCTGATAAACATATTTTCCCAGCAGCTACTGCATATTTTGCATATTTTCTCACTCGACCATCATTTGCGAACAGTATCATATACAGGTATAAATATTAATTTATATATACAGACGTCCCTCGTTATAACACGGTACTTCGACAACACGGTTTCGATATTACACGGTACTAAATTTGCCATTATTATTACACGGTTTCAATACTACACTGTACGAAACTTGACTTTAATACTCTATGGTTTTGATATAACACGAAAGTTGTGTTTAAAAAAGATGAAATTTCATTTTTATTTAACACATTCTGTTAATGTCTGGTAATAACTCTAATAAGTTTGTACTTTGTTTTTATGAAACTTGGTTTCGATATAACACGGCACACGTTCCTTGATTAACATTATTTCTCGTATAACACGGATTCGGTATAACACGAAACATGGTTTCGATACAACACGATACATATTGAAATGATTTTAACTCTGTACATAATTAATTAGTGTAAAAAATAAGTCAAAAAGTTATTTTAAAAAAAGTTTCGTATAACACGATTTTGATACTACACAGAACGAATTAACCGTTTTGTAACAGAAAAGCCTGTATATTAAAGCTTTTGGTTTTTGATACATATTTTCATTATCTCGAGTAATGACATCGAAGCTTTATGGTTAATGGTGGTATGACTACCTTCATAATAACTTCAAACACTAATCCTTATTAAGTTTTACACGGCAAAAACAACCAAAAATCTAAGTATTCTATCTTAGTTAATGCTTGTAAACTTTACCGAATGAGTGTTACAGATTCGTTTATTGTGCTATTTTTAGTGTCATCATTAACCTCAAATATTATTTAACCACACAATCATTAAAATTTTCTGTGCAGTTTGCTCTATTCAAAACGAGTAGTAAAAATTGCTAACCAACTGAAGAACTCCGATACATAAAAAGATATTTGAAGTTTGAATGAATTGATTTTGTTATTGTTAACCTGTGATAATTCATATTATTTTATTACTGTTTTGGTGTATTTTTAAATTTATTTGAATTTATTTTTTGAAAGTTAGAAACTTGCGACATTATGAGGAGCAAGTTTTTTTAAAAAATATTTCTTCCTCTCATTTTCTCTTTTCCGTTTCTAAAAAGATGACAATATATTTTTTTAATTAGCTGGGTCTAAAGCGATATCAGAAGATGTGTCCTTAAGAGTCATGCAACTTTTTTTAATTCGAAAACCCTTCCCGAATTCCAGTTTTCTTCTTTTTTCTTTTTTCCTAAGAAGGTAAATTATATGGTTAAATTACTACTGCTACTCATGCGGTAATAAATTCTGGTATTTATTTGTTTACAAAAATAAAGCCTTCTCCGTTCTTAAAATGCTCTGAGTTTTCCTTATTTTATTACCTTACAAACGGTCTTATAATCCTGAATTCTTCACAGTCACTTAATCACTAAACAGTTCGGATTAAACAAATTTATGTCCTCCTCGAAAGATTTTTCTGAAACACTTTCCTTTTGTTTTTTCTCGAGATTCAATAACTCTGCGTCTGGTGCAAGTGGTAAAAAAGCGTTGGTTGAAAAATAAGAGGAAGCCGAAATATTTGTTTTGTTTTTTAAAAAAAGGACATCTTTTTCACTGTCTACGTAAACTTCTTCATCATGCAGCTGGATCGCGTGCAAAATGGTTTTGAGCAGTCGTATGTGATTTTTTCTTTCTGGGCACTGCCTTAGCACAAGGAAATCTATGAAGTGTTTTTCCTTTTTAAATGATGTGCAAGTTCGTGTTATAACCTAATAATTACAATATAATATAAATTAAATTCTGTTTTAAAAAATAATTAATGAACGTCAAAACATTCTTATTGAACATTAAATTAATAGATTAATTAATTTAGTACATGAAGAGGGTATGAAACAATGAAGCGATCAACTTAAAATTTTTGCTCTTGGCAGAAGTAGTAACTCTAATGTACCCAGTGTTTTTCTTCTATCCTTTTGAGCAAGTAGGGCCGAAAACTAATCAGCATCAATCCTTATTTTTTTATTCATAAAAATAAGGTTTTGATCAAAAAACGTACAAGCGGTTGCTTGGCAATCCATTTCAATTTGAATTACAATGATATCGTAGCTTTTGCACGTTTTGCCGTTTTAGTTCAAACCACACTCACGAAAAATACAGGAATATATTAATTTCCAAAGGCCATTTTGGGTTGTCATTTTAACCCTTATGACCCCCCCCCCTCAACATCGGGACTGCTTATTTCCTAAAGATAGTACATGACAGTAAATTAAAAACCAGAGATACATCAAACTTTTTGAACGGGGGCGGGGGATTCTTCGCAATAAATAACGGAAAACTGCAATGCAATGGCAGCGTCAAAAATTGAATGTTCTTAAGATGTTTTCAGAACGCTGAAATCAAATTAAAAGCTAGAAAGTTCCTACCACCTACCATTTATTTTTAAAAAGTTAATTTTATGTTATTTGCGTCATTTTCGTATGTCCAAAGAGTAATTATATAACTGCAATACTCTGCCATGCAGTGGATTTTATGAAGTCGTGATTTGAAAACCAAACTTAGTGGAATGGATATAATGCAGCTCTGGTTCGTTGTGCTATGACCAGGGCCGCCAAGAGCCACGACGAGCTCCTTGTCAGTTTGATAAAACTTAGACTAGGTCCGAGTCGAGCCCCCTCAAGAAACAGGCTCCTAGTTTCTGACGACTAGGCTGACGTGCCCTCTCGTCTATGCCCATCATTACTACATTTACCTGTTTTTGAGGAGTTTAGTAAAAAAAAAAGGTGTTACTTTCACGAATTTAAACTAGAATATCTCTATATATTAAAAAAATGTAACGTCAAATAATTGTGAAAGAAAGTCTGTGGCGGGCCTGCGTCCAGGAGACCCCATAGCACCTACAGCCTTGAAAGTTGGTACAAAATTACTTCCAGCCCCGTAGATTTGCACCTGGCGTTTTATATTTTAAATTAAAAATTTGTTTTCTATAATTAATTTTTCAACGGCTATTTTTGACTGTCGAGGAAAATACCAGTCAGACGCCCCATTCGTCGATCGGAGCCTTCTTGAACCAATCAGCAGGATTCAAACTCTGGTTAGGGCTATCTGTCTGGGGAATAACTCGGCTGGTTCGTTTGCCTTTTGAAGACAACCACTTTTAGTATAAGAAAATTAATAACTGCTCTTGATGTATTAAGATTTGAAAGAAATTAAAACTATAGGAAATGTTTAAAAAAAACTTTTTTTTTACTGAAAAATTTAAAAACTCTATATGATATCGCTGAAGATGTTCTTGGAAAAAGTAATGAAGCGCTGACTCCTTCCTGGCTGGAGAGGGAGGCGAGACAGCCAAAAGGAGATGCCGATCTTCATTCAGAACCCATCATTGAAGGCAATATGGAACCAGTAAGTGATCTGGGGGTTGCAGACGATCCAGACTAAAGATGTTCTTGGAAAAAGTAATGAAGCGCTGACTCCTTCCTGGCTGGAGAGGGAGGCGAGACAGCCAAAAGGAGATGCCGATCTTCATTCAGAACCCATCGTTGAAGGCAATATGGAAGTGATCTGGGGGTTGCAGACGATCCAGACTGAAGATGTTCTTGGAAAAAGTAATGAAGCGCTGACTCCTTCCTGGCTGGAGAGGGAGGCGAGACAGCCAAAAGGAGATGCCGATCTTCATTCAGAACCCATCGTTGAAGGCAATATGGAAGTGATCTGGGGGTTGCAGACGATTCAGACTGAAGATGTTCTTGGAAAAAATAATGAAGCGCTGACTCCTTCCTGGCTGGAGAGGGAGGCGAGACATCCAAAAGGAGATGCCGATCTTCATTCAGAACCCATCGTTGAATGCAATATGGAATCTGTAAGTGATTTGGCAGTTGCAGACGATCCAGACTGAAGATGTTCTTGGAAAAAGTAAAGAAGCGCTGACTCCTTCCTGGCTGGAGAGGGAGGCGAGACAGCCAAAAGGAGATGCCGATCTTCATTCAGAACCCATCGTTGAAGGCAATATGGAAGTGATCTGGGGGTTGCAGACGATTCAGACTGAAGATGTTCTTGGAAAAAATAATGAAGCGCTGACTCCTTCCTGGCTGGAGAGGGAGGCGAGACAGCCAAAAGGAGATGCCGATCTTCATTCAGAACCCATCGTTGAATGCAATGTGGAATCTGTAAGTGATCTGGTGTTTGCAGACGATTCAGACTGAAGATGTTCTTGGAAAAAGTAAAGAAGCGCTTACTCCTTCCTGGATGGAGAGGGAGGCGAGCCCGCCAAAAGGAGATGCCGATCTTCATTTAGAACCCATCGTTAAAGGCAATAAGAATCTGTAAGTGATTTGGCAGTTGCAGACGATCCAGACTGAAGATGTTCTTGGAAAAAGTAAAGAAGCGCTGACTCCTTCCTGGCTGGAGAGGGAGGCGAGACAGCCAAAAGGAGATGCGGACCTTCGCTTCGTAGACTTCTCTCTCTATGTCCCGGGGGTCGCAGTCGATAAAAAAGTGGTTGAAGGAAAAAGAGTCTTGGCAGACGACAAATCAGACGCTACAGGAGGAGAACCGCTTCTGTTAAGAAAGATGCATTCATTTCTCAAAAAGTCATTTCACTCCATTTAAATTTTCTTGAGGTAGAAATTGGACAGATTGCAGTACCATGTTCATAAAAAAAAAAAAACTTCTTCAAAAAAAAGCGTACTGAAATTTAGTTTTATCATCCATTTGAACTTTAACATAGTTCAGAATTATAAATCTGTGTTTGGATTAGTTCTTGCGTTCATTCTTGATTGAGAGTTATTTAATAAGGTGCGAATTTCCCGCATAGTTGTTTCCATTGACTGCATGGATTCAAGCGGAAAGAGAACGTAAGATTCGTGACGGTTAGCAGTGTCACGGTTGTTGCGGATATCGAAAGGTTCCTGTGTGTCATCATCACTGCAATGAAAATTAGAACATAAATGAATTGGCGAAAATAAATTTCCTTAAAAAGAAAATCGATCGTTAGCATAAAGACAATAAATTTGATCCTAACATAGTTTCAGCTTTTACAATCTTGATTTAGCCTTTAGTCTCCACGCTGTTAAAAAATAAATAAATAAATACACGATGGGTTTTTCATTCCATTGGCAGGGGATTCTAAATAATGTTTGAGGCTCACGTCAGTATTTTAAACGTTTCGTGGCAAATAAATAAAGCTGCGTTCTGATGCATTTTTAAGCAAACTTTAAATACAGTAGGAAAATATAAAGGAGGGGGTGACGCAGCCCGGGGGGGGGGTGAACTTCCCCCTCCCGTAACACCCAAGAAAAATGTCTTTGCGCCATCGTATGCAGAGAAACTTCAAAATGTACTTCTGAACGTTCTTGGTGCAAAATTTCAGTTGTTTTCTAAATTTTTAATGAGCAAAAAGAATATGCTTTGCTTGAGCCTATTTGTTCACAATAATAAGACAAAAAATGAAGGATGGGGAACATATATTCCACTACTGCTTTAAAATCATAAAAGAAATAATAAATTCTGAAAATATCAGAACAGCGTGTTTTGTTATTAATGATGAGATTTAAAAGAAAAAGATATTTACCAGTTACGCTTCCATCGCCTGTAGAGGTAAGCAAGTGTGGCCGTCCCGGCAAGAAGCCCGGCCGAAAGCAAAGCAGCTTTTAAGTAGTGCATTATCTGAAAATATATAATTATTAATTTGTGTATATTTCAACCAAAAAAAAAAAAAAAAACCTCATTCAATAAGAATGTGATTTACTCAGCAAAAACATAGTCGTTTACCCCACCCCCAAAATATCATTATTTTTATGTTTACCTTTGAAGAAACGTAAAAAGTAATTTTAAACGTAACTAATTAGCACGAAGACATAGTCGTAAAATACCATCATTCTCTGCTTGCATATTTTTCTGAACATTCAAAAATTTCTTTAATAAGTGTTATTGTACGCCTTTGTTACACTTAAAAAATAAAGCATTTACTTGATTGTTGAAAAATGAAAAGCCAATATCCAATTTTAAATTCCATCACGTGGGATAAAAGCACCTAAAAATTTAATGTAACTATATTTTTTAAAATAGTGAGTAAATGAATTTCTTTGTTTCTGTAATTATCAGAGTGTTTATTTAATTTTCAGCAGTTAGTTTATATATATATATATATATATATATATGTGTGTGTGTGTGTGTGTGTGTATAGCCGGAGAAATGCAAATTTTTATTATTCATTTCAAGTTAATAGAAAAATAAATTGTGGACATAATCCTGCTTTCTCTTTCGTGAGTTAAATGAAGTTGATATTTTTTAATAGCTCAAAAAAAAAAAAAAAAAAAAAAAAAAAAGAAGAAGAAATAAATAAATAAGCTGGTGTGTTTTATGCTCGCACTTAAAAGTGATATTTCCTAAATGCATAATTTTTTAGACACTTTTGTAAACCTAACATTGTAGTAAACATGAAAAGTTATATTTTCAAATGTAATGAGTGGTGAAGTCTTTGTCGGAAAAAAAAAAACTGTTGAGTAGTGTCTTGGTTTCATCAAAAACCCTTTTATATTATTTAACCCCTGGTTTATCATGAACCGGTGCAGAAAAGACATTTAAAGGTTTTTCTTGTCGAAATATTTCAATAAATATCGCTAAATTTGCCAAACTCACTCCTGATTCAAAATATCATTTACCTTGGCGGTATGTCACCAAATTAGCAAAAAATACTTGGCGATGCATCACCAAGCTGTCGCCAATTTGTGACGTTATTTTACTCTGCATTGAAATTAACAACGAAATATATAATCCGTTTTCTAACCTCTTTTAGAACAATCGGACGCTACCAAAAGGGGTACTGCATAGCTAGATCTTACTCAATCTAATTACAAATGCTCAACCCTTTGCGATAGACTGTTTTTGAGCTACGCGAGATTCATGCGTACAAATGTACGAGCAAATGTACGTACGATAATTATCCCGGGAATGGTAAAAACAGATATTTTGGATGAACATACGTATTGCGATCTAAAAATTTCCGAACTTTTTAGTGATGGGATAAAATAAGCGTGATAACATGTTTTAAAGCTTATATTTATTCGAAGTAGCATCCATTTAAATCAAAACAACGTTTTGAACGGCCATTTGAATTAAAGAAATTTTTAATTCGGCTTTGGAAATGTTCTTTAGCACATGTGCCATGCTGCATGAATTAATGGAACATCATCGTAAAAAGATCTTTTCATTGCAGTTTTCAGTTTCGGGGGCGGAAAAAGGAATTAGTATCCTCGATTCATTTGATCTGTCACCGTGTGGTCATTTTCTGTTCCCAAAACTGAAAACTACACTGAAAAGAGCTTTTGACGATGCTGTTCCAGACTTTCAAGCAGCTGTGATACAGGTGCTAAAGAACATTCCCGAAACGGAATTTAAAAAATCTATGGATTAAGACCGTTTAAAACGTTGTATCTAGTTAACTGGATCATATGTTGAATTAATATTAGCTTTAAAACATATTGCCAGGCATATTTTATTCTTTTACTAAAAGTAAAAGGTTCGGTTCTTTTAAGATCGCACTATTTAAAATCATAAGGAACAAGATATACACATTCGGAAGTATCGAAAAAACTGCGCCACCTTCAGTCCGAAGTGAGTAAAATCAAACATTTAGGCCGAAACTTAAAGGACACTTTTTTAACGAGTAAAAGTCATCCCGGACTTATAAAAGAAAGTAATGCATTGATTTATATCATATGTGTTAAATAGTTCACGCAATGTATCTCTAAACTAAAATGTTTTAAGTTCGTTTATTTCACTATTTGGACTAAATTTCTATAGACGAATTTGGAAAGGATCAAAGCATGGGAATTAATTTCGTGGTATTGATTTATGCTACTTTAAATGACAAAAATTAAATTCTATCCAAAGCGTCATTTCACAACAGAAACAAATATGATCTGGACCTCACACTACTTCATTGTGTGACTATTAAATTAGCAATGTTTTTTTGATAACTCAAACAAGAAAAGAAAAAGAAAAAGGGGTGCTTGTCTTCATGTACGTGCATTATAACTAAACGTAGGAGAACGTGTGTAAAGAAAAACAAATGTAATATTATAATGCCTTAGAGGGAGCAAAAGAAATATTGTAGTTTCACCCTGGTGGTCTTTCCCTCGTGAACCGATACAGAAAAATCCTTTAGAAATTTATTTCTTCAAATTTCAACTTTTCATTCAATACGACGCTAAATACCGAAAATAACACCAAAATGCATTAAGATTCAAAACACATTTTTGTCGCCAAATTTGGAGATGTATCACCAAGTTGGCGACAGAAACATGGCGACCCATAACTTGGCGATATGTCGCCAGCATTATAGTCTACATTGAAATTCATACCAAGAAAGTATATATTAAGATCGCAACTAATTATCCACTGCAGTTCAATGCAGTTAGTTTGTTATACAAAATGATTTAAAAAAATAAAATCTTACCACAATATTCAATTGAAAAATCGCAGAGAAATCACTTTTATGTTAGCAACTTGAAAGTTCTTCTCCAAATGACGAGGAACGATTCTTGAGAACGAAATATTGTTGGGGTAACAATTGAATACCATTGTTGTTTCAAGAGTAAAATGTTTATTATATTGTTTATTTTATCCACAACAGTGGGAATATAACTGTTTGTTGGTGCGGTTCTGCTAAAATTTAAGACGAAAATGAAAAAAAAAAATATGTTTTGAAACATATTTTTAAGCATCAAAAAACATCTTTAGATGTCAAAATTTTCAAAAATTGAAAATAAAAAAAAAACATTCTCAACTTTTTCCTCAATTTTAAACGTTTCTTAAAAACACAGTTTTTAAATTGTAATCGCCGTCAGAGTTGATAACTCATTTAAAATGTGTCATAACGACATAACATAGTACGAATAAGGCACCTACTCCGTCTCTAATGTGTCGCTACATTTGGGGCAAATGTTTTGCAAAATTGCCACATTTGGATATCTTAGACTAAATTTTGGAACTAAGACTTTTATGATTTCGTTAAAATATTTTTTAGAGATTTCCAGGGTACAATACTGTGACTGAGAAACATTTAGGCACCAAAGGATACCCTCCTTAAAATGGTACTAAATAAGCTTCAAAAATACAGGGTTCATACACTCCTTTTGCAAAACGATCAATTCATTAGAAATCAAGCCGATCTTTCTCTGATACACTGGTGGTAGAGCCCGTACGGATGGAGAATGGCTTCAAAGTGTGGGAATTTTCGGTTTTTGAAACTAATTTGATACTGGTTTAAGCATTGAAGGAGGGAATTATGATAAGGGGGTAAGAGGCGATTACCAGAGAGTTTAACCTGGTAGAAAAGCGGAGGAATCGATCGGCATCTTTCACACGACAGTTAACTCATCAGGCACATGTGCCACCATCATTCTCATTTCCGTCTGTAGAGTCAACCTTTGAGTTGATTCAACTCATCGGGACATTGTCAAATTTTCGCTCTACTCTACCCTCTACACTCACAAACTAGTTTAGTGAACTTGGTTCAGTGTTAACAGCACTGTGAAGCACTTTTTTGAATAAATTCGGCTTATTAGAATAAAACTTGATTCAAATACCTTGCCTCGTGTGGACAGAACGAGAAAACTCAGTAAACTAGTTGACATGCATTTTTTTTTTCGAAATTTTTTTCAACTTACCGCCTTGTGTATGGAAGGCATGAATGCTGTTAATTGTTAGCATAACCAAGTTCAGCATTCAGTCATTCTTAAGTTACAGTTTGGAAGTGTTTTTTGAAGTTATTGAAGGTGCTTTTCCTGCATATTTTACTAATTTATGCAATATTATTAATGATAAAAATCTTGGGATGTTGTGAAATGCAAAGGGGGTTTTTAAGCAAAAGAAATTTTATTTTGCTGCATTAAAGTTGCACTACTTTTATTGAAATATTTATTTCACTGTAGAAGTTTGTTGACCAACTGCTTTCAATTCTCATCTACTCTGCTGCTTAGAAATCTTTGCAAAATGCCCTTAAAGGCTTCTAAGATGTTTTTCTCTTCTCCTCCAAAATTTTATAAACACAGTGATCTTCATAATTGTGCGTATTTGAAGAGCCATTAAAAACTCTCTGCTTAATCTTAAGCTTCAATATTGTAACTTTCAAATTTTCATGTGTCTAATGTATTGGAAAACCATATTTGTTCTTAGCTATTATGAAGTTCTTCATTTTTCCTAGCGGAACAAACATGGGTGGAAGCAGAAATGAATGGATACTAGAGGCTAATTTTAGAGATGCTCATCCCCCCCCCAAGTTCATTTGGCGCAAATCCCCCCCCCAAAAAAAAATCGTCAACCTTCTTTCCCTTTTTTATTTTTTAGCTCTCTTTTTTATTTGATTTATTTATTTTAAAATATTTTTTATTTCTTTTTCTTTATTTTTAAATATTTTTTATTAATTAATTAATTTATTTTTAGTTGTTATTATTATTATAATTATTTTAGTAGAAAAGTTCTATGCTACGCCAATGACACACACACACACACACACACAAACTAAATAATAAATGAAATAAAATAAACAGAATAAAATAATGTAAATTAAAAATAAATCGACTAAATTTAAATAAATAAATAAAAATAAATTGAAAAATCCCCATCCCTATTTTGATGCCGCAATTAGCGCCATAATCCCCTCTCCCCCTGTGGGTACTCCTGGCTCATTTTACGCGTTTCTTTCCTCGGAATTTAAATTTTTTGAAGTCCTTTTCTGTTTTATGTATTGACATTTTCAATCTTAAAGAGGGGTCGAAAGTTAAAAAACGATCAGTCCCATGGAAGGTGCTTCTATCTGCCAGGGAAAAAAGAACATTAGTGAGATTTCTCTCCCCTATTTGGCTCTGTATCTTGAAAACTAGATCTAATCTCAATTTCTGATGGTGATTTTTGTGTTTAGCGAGACGAAATACTTCGGAAATAACTATTTTTGAGCTGGATACGTTTTTGGTGTTTGGCAGTTTAATTAATTTTAAATGGATTTAACAGTCGCTGTTTCTTAATTTTGAAGAGCTATGCAGTAGTAAAAGAGTATTTCTTCCATTTTATGCCAACATTATGAAACTACAGTCGAACTTGCTTATAACGGGCACGAAGGGACCGCAATAGTTTCTCGTTAGAACCAAGTGCTCGTAAAACCGGGTTCGTGAAAAAAATGACAAAAATATACACGTGCTTGTTTTGTTATTTTTATATTTCTATACAGTACCAAAAGACTTGGTTATTTGATTTGAACTGTATTATTGTGTCTTGCCTTTTATTGTTTTGAGAAACGTGAGGTCTGAAAAACATAGTCATTTGCATCCGTGGCTTCAAAATTATTTGAAGTTTTTCTGCATTTTAGAAGTCAGGTATGTCGAGGACTATTTAACTTCAAATTCTTTACTTTTGCCGTTATGATGATTGCTTCCCCCCCCCCTCTTAACTTTCAGCTACAATATCCTCGGAAGTATGTCTCGGAAATGATAACATTCTTTTTACTGGATATATAGTTTTTAAATGCTTCTCCACTCCACGAAATCCAAAAAAGGGACCGTGTCACCACTTGTTCTCATGATTTATGTCATATCTCAAACTTTCGGTTGAACTGAAAATGTTAATGGAATTTTTCCAAAAATAGAGTAATCTTTTCTGATATTAAAATCAACAGACATTTTATGAATTACCAAAATATTGCTCGCTTTAAGCGGAGTTTGCTCGTTGAAACTGAGTTTTGTTCCCATAGATTATTATTAATTACATAGTCATTATTAATTGCATAGACTATTATGAATTACAAAAAAGGGACCGTGTTACCACTTGTTCTCATGATTTATGTCATATCTCAAACTTTCGGTTGAACTGAAAATGTTAATGGAATTTTTCCAAAAATAGAGTAATCTTTTCTGATATTAAAATCAACAGACATTTTATGAATTACCAAAATATTGCTCGCTTTAAGCGGAGTTTGCTCGTTGAAACTGAGTTTTGTTCCCATAGCATATTATTAATTACATAGTCATTATTAATTACATAGACTATTATGAATTACAAAAAAGGGACCGTGTCACCACTTGTTCTCATGATTTATGTCATATCTCTAACTTTCGGTTGAACTGTAAATATTAATGGAATTTTTCCAAAAATAGAGTAATCTTTTCTGAGAGGAAAATCAACAGACATTTTATGAATTACCAAAATATTGCTCGCTTTAAGCGGAGTTTAATCGTTGAAACTGAGTTTTGTTCCCATAAACTATTATTAATTACATAGTCATTATTAATTACATAGACTATTATGAATTACAAAAAAGGGACCGTGTCACCACTTGTTCTCATGATTTATGTCATATCTCTAACTTTCGGTTGAACTGTAAATGTTAATGGAATTTTTCCAAAAATACAGTAATCTTTTCTGAGAGGAAAATCAACAGACATTTTATGAACTACCAAAATATTGCTCGCTTTAAGCGGAGTTTGCTCGTTAAAACTGAGTTTTGTTCCCATAGACTTAACATTGTACCAACCAAATCATTTTGATTTCCTCGCTAAATCCGAGTTCTCGTTAAAACAGAGCCCGCTATAAGCGAGTTCGAATGTATTAAAATGTTCCTGGCGCAGTATAAAGTAGAGACATTGTGTTTCAAAGTTACTACAGCATTAAAACACCTAAAAGCAATTCCACAAATAAAATATTCAAGATCTGTATCAAGAGCATGTTTAAAAAATAATGCTTTCAATACTTCCTACTTTACTCTGAATTCTGATGACAATATAGATTTTGCTCTTGACAATAAGACGTGCAACTGACCGCGCAAAAAAAAACAAGAGTTCTTTGATCATTAATAATGAGATCAACTTTGTCTAAGCTGCGACCTTGTGCTTGATGCTGGTAATGACAAATACTTATCTTAAGCCAACTGGCATAGCTGCTTCACTTTTTGAGTCTATAGTAATGCGCGATATATGTTCGATTTTGTTTTTGTTGCGACCTTTTTGTTGCGACCTATCAGCATCGCAACATGCAAAACCAGGGTTCGTTCTTTCGCACCACGAACCGAAAACTGTTGTTGGGTCACATTCTTCTGCAACGTGACAATGCAGTTTCTGACCCTTCTTTTTTTTTTTTTTTTTTTTTTTTTTTTTTTTTGACTACAAACTTCCATTAATCAAAAGTAAGGATTTCAAAGCTTTACTTTCCCGCAATACTTATTGTAAACAACAGTAAATAAATCGGAAAAAGTAATTATTAGTACTGCCACAAATGTAAGGTGACCATGCGTCCCATTTTCAGGTAGCCTGTTCCGTTGCCCAGGTAAAGTGCCGGAATGAAACTTTATAAATGTTTCAACTGAATGTCGTTCGGTGGAACTATTGAAAGTATTTTCATACCAATAATTTGATTTACGTGAACTTTCGCATGTTTATTGAATAAATTTTTTGTTTGCTCTGACATAATTCATAAATTCGAACAGTTCGAAATATATTCAGTAAATTACCGGCCCAATAGCAGGGAAAAAGCAGAAATACAGCTGGCGGTGTATTTCATGTAGTTCGAAATAGTTCTTGAAACGTTGTGCGATTTAAAAGTAAGTTGCAACAAATCCTGCGGAGAATTTCATTATTTCCAAAATCAGCATCAAATGTACTCAAGCAAATTTGTGCATTAAAAATATATTAGCCCATTTTTTACTTCTATTTTTTCACTAACGCGCGGTACCCGCACGGCTTTGCTCGTAGTAGAAAATTAAAAAGTCATTTGGTTAACCTGTATATTTACAAGTAATGGATGATGAATTTCTCGCCAATGTGCTATGTTCATTTGATCACCCATGTTATGGTAGTTTGCCTGTCCACGTTATGGTAATTTGCTCGTCCACGTTGTGATAATTTGCTCCGTAAAATGTTCTTAAAATTGGAATAGAAAAAGAACAAAATCGAATTTTCGAAAAATCGCTGCGAAGTGCACACCCCCATGCTACATACTAAGTCTGTGCCAAATTTCATGAAAATCGGCCGAACGGTCTAGGCGCTACGCGCGTCACAGTATTCAGACAGATATCCGGACAGAGATCCAGACTTTCAGCTTGATTATTAGTAAGATTTCAAGAGATCACAAAATCTAGCAACAAAGCTTTTTTATTCTTTTGAATCCAGACGTCTTGAATTCTAATTATGTTTCTTGCAATAATCAAAGGACCCTACACGTTGTATTCCTCATTTCTACGAATGGCTCCTATTGCGATCATAATTAAGGAAAACATAATGTTTATTCAAGACGTCTAAGTTTAAAAATGTGAGTGCTGGATGTTGAATGTTGTGTGCTGTTTGCTGTTACTGTCTAAAGATGATTGCATGAAATCCAGAGGTTTCGGGTGTCAATAAAGTCGATCCTGGAGGACATGGGTTAGGGCGGAGGAGTTACTTTTATTTTATTTATTTATTTATTTATTTCATTTCAAGAGCTCGCAACATCTAGCAATCAACCTCTGACATTCATTTGAATCCAGACGTCTTGAATTCAACTTATGTTTCTTGCAATAATCAAAGGACCCTACACGTTGGATTCCTCATTTCTACGAATGGCTCCTATTGCGATCATAATTAAGGAAAACATAATGTTTATTCAAGACGTCTAAGTTTAAAAATGTGAGTGCTGGATGTTGAATGTTGTGTGCTGTTTGCTGTTATTGATTGCATGAAATCCAGAGGGTCGGGTGTCAATAAAGTCGATTCTGGAGGACATGGGCGAGGACGAGAAGGTGAAGGAAGAGGAGTCGGAGGTCGCTGCCCAGGAGGAGCTAATGTGCGCGGAGGTCGCTGGACCTAAAAAAGGAGAGGACTCTATGTTCATGTAAAAACAAAAAGAAATTGTGCGTGCTCAAAAATCTAGAAGAACTTTTATAACTCTGCTTCAGTTTTTTTTTTTTTTTTTGGATGGGGGAGTACGAGGGGAGAGGGAAAGTTAAAATAAAGAGTGGTGTTGTAACAAGGTAAACGAATATGTCTAACAAATGGAAAAACGCATTTTCTAGTCAATGAGTATGTGGGAAGTTTGTTTTAAACTTCGCTTTAATAACCTGTTTTCTTCTTCTATATTTATTGTTATCCTCATCTTTTACTTTATATTTTGTACTTATTACTGTTCTTTAGTTTCAGTGATTTCTTGTTAATTTTTTTCCTCTTCAATCTTACAAAATTACTGCTATTATTATTTCATGGATTATTTTTCCCACTTTAAAATTAATGTATAGTCTTTGCCATGACCTCTCCTAGGTGGGCACCCCTGTATTGAACCAAAACATCAAATAACTAAACACAGTTATTAAACAGAATGTATCTTTGCTCTTCTCCAGGTTACCCCGCGTCGTGTCTAGAGGAGTGTGACGTCATCAAGCAAAGACGATGTCGCCAGAACTTGGTGGAACAGCTCGACAAGCAGAGCAGTGCGCAGTCTACCCGCGAACTCGAATTCCAGTGCAGGTAAATGACTCATTTATCCTCATCCCCACCCGCTGCTCTACGCACAGAAGCCGCCTTTCTTTTTAATTAGTTAGAGATCTTTTAATTGCACGAATATGTTAATGTTCTGACGAACGTTAAGTCTTATGGAGTGTTAGTTACCGGATCTTGGTAAGAGTGTAAAATTACTTGGCGATTTGTTTATCTTCTAATTTGGTGGAAACGGAAAAGTGTCGTCCACTTCGCTGCCGTGTTTGCTACTCATGTTTGAATTTGACGAGAGACTTTTACTGTTTGTTTTAAATAACTCAATATGTTTATTTGATGGATTATTTTCCATTTTAATCGTTTTTAAAGGCGAAGTTTATTTAGTTGATTCAAATTTTAATAGATCTTTTGATGGTATTTAATGGTTTGTTAACTTAACTGGGTAAAGTACAATTTGATGCAACTTCCATTTTCATCTCAAACGCTTTGAAAACCGCACCAGGAATCGGGTCGTTCCAGGAGGTATGTAATTCTTTTTATTGGGTTTTGCAGCGGTTGGCTTGTTTTTTGCGCATCAAAAAACCAAATGCTAGAGAAAAATGTGCTGTACAAAAAATTGTATGAGTTGCATAATATCAGCTTTTCTCTCTCTCACCTTCAGGTCTGGGGCGTGCACGGGGGGGGGGGGGGCACCTGTTGTCCCGGATTTGAGCCTGAAGAGGGTTTGAGTTTTTAAAATGAAGGGTTAAATATATGTAGGGACGTAGGGGTAAGAAATATGGAGGGGAACTCGTAAAAATCATTTGTGACGGGCCCCAAAATTTCTGTGCACACCCCCAGCTTCAGGTCCCTTTCCGCGTAGTAGCTTAAGAACCGGGCGAAGAATATCGAGATGGGCGGATAAAGGGGCATATTCATATTCATCTCTAACAGAATTTGATCGAATCGAATGCGATCAATTGTATCAACCAATAGCGGAACCAGAATTATTTTTCCCTCACTCAGAAGGAAGTTTCACGCTATGCTTCTTGTAGGCAGAATTCGATCGAATCAAACACAATCGAGTCGAGTATGCCCCTCAATCCCGCATCGCTGCCGACTTTAACATACTTTCCTTTACTTACATCTCTCATCTTGCATCCGTACTTCACAAAAACTTCCCTTCCCGTAAGGCAAGATAAAAACGAAATGAAACAGTACCAGTTGATTTAATCTTGATTGGTCAAGACGATTCTAAACTAACAGTTGCTCCAGTTTTGTTTGAAGTAGCATTGCTTTCTGAAAAACAGCAAACCACAAATGCATTTACCTATTGCCCGAATTTTGCTTCAAAATGATTCGATTCCAACCAAAACGTCATCTGCCAGGGAAGTTAAAGATCGCCCCAGAAAGCCTTGGCGGATATCTCAAAGCAACCATCCAGGTGGGCGATTTCGAGTGTCAAAGGAAAGAAAACCACTTGCCGCTCCTCATTGATAGCACTCGGTTTCTTACCTGGAGGCAATCAGCAATCTCGCCTACGCCACTTGTACAGGTTTCCCGACGGAGATATTTTTCACACGTACTGTCCCACTAACCTTCAATTGTGGCAGAGTCCGTTTTTGAATCTATAGAAACAAAAATAATGCATGGAATTAAAAACCATTTCAGGCATTTTTGGCCAAAACAAAACAAAAGTGTGTGAAGAGATTGGTTCTAATTGAGGACTTCACAGTCGATGCGATAGTTTAAAAAAGGTCGCTGCGAGAGTAGTAATGGGGTCGCTTCCGAAAGTTTAAAAGTATTTTTTTTCTCATAGAACATGCTTTAAAACATAGGATCTGACCATTTTTTAAATAATTTGACTAAGCTTAATATTAAAAAAATATATATTTTTTAATCCGCGCGCTTTCATTGTTTACACTTTTGCCAATGACATCACAAATGATGAAATGCCATTCACTGATGCCATTCAGAGAATAATATTTAATTTGCGTCTTTATTCACGTGTGCTGGCAACGATATGGTTGATAGCAAGCGTAGAGTGCAATATTTAATTCGCTTCTTGGAGGCAAGGCACTTAGTATGCAGTCCTCGACATAAATACAGTTGTAGTCAGTTGTGACTCTTGAATAGAATAGAATAATTCGCTTCTTGATTATCATAACGTGGAAACGCGGCAGACAGATGCGCCAAATACATCATTTGTGAAGTCATATAAAGACCACACCTTATTTTCAAAATCGGACATTTAAAAAAAATAATTAAAAATTAAGCGTTGGGAAAATGAAGAGTTTTCTCGCTCCATGTGTTTTCCTTTTTTTTTTGCTTATTCTATCATCTTCAGTGACTAAAAGTAGTACTTTTGACTGAAGGAAACAACCCCATTGACACGGGTTTTATGCTCTAAAGAAGTTTATTCAAAAACTTTAATTATAGCTCAAAATGTTGCGGGAAGGGATGGGGGAGGGGGGGAGGAAAAATACTCGATGCACATTGCATGAAAAAACAACAATCGTGAACTCATGTATGAATAAGTTACATTTTTAAAACCAGAAGAAGGCAATTTTCGCTTCTTGATCCAAAATCCCATTCTTGATGAAGCTGAATTTTAAAAACTACAGTTACGAAAAAGTAACTAGGTACTGTCCGTTCTCGACAGCAAAGACTACCACTCAGGACAGATTCCATTTCAAAAAGGGGCGATAGGTTGAGGATGGGCACTTACCGCTCGCACTTGCTGTCTTTGAACACGTTATTTTGAACATTTTACTTCCGGGTTTCCCTCCCTATTTTGATAAAATCACAGCAGACCTGACACATGCGCGAATTGGCGCTAAGTCTCGGCTTAGGAAAATAAACATAACATAACATAAGTATCTATTTCTTATTTTTTTTTAAAGATGTATCTCTCATGTCAGAGAAAATCGCGCCGTCCGATATTCGAATATTCACAACCTTGAGTTCAATGTCAAATTTTTCTCGCAGATATTCATAACAATAGTGAACACGAAATTTTCTCCTGGACGGGTTAAGGTTCGTAGCAGTCATTAAATGTACTACCATACTATAAAGGTTCAACTCCGAGCACGATACTGGGTTAAGCAACGGTTCTTGCTGAAACTTGTTTTCGCTTTAAACTGATGACTAGATCATAGGCGGCTGGTGCAAAAAGAAGTATGGGAGTTAGGGGGCGTGGCCCCTAAAGTTGATATATATATATATATATATATATATATATATATATATATATATATATATATATATATATATATATATATATATATATATATATATATATATATATATATAATGTAAAATTGGACTTTTTTCTGGCATTTAATAGTACTAGTTAAATAACTTCTAAAAATGTGGAATGTGGCATCAAAAATCGGAACGGATGGTCACCGCAGACTTTTCTTTTCTATTTCGAAGTTCCATTCTTAGAAAATAAGATGAGAAAAGTCCATTTATTTGGAATTTTTAGTCTTTGCTTTCGGGAAATGAATCATTTAATCATATAAAAAAAAATCCCCCCCCCCCGTACGAGCCACCTATGGATTAAATTCATCTAAAGCCTAAATCAGTTTACCAATCATTCGTTGACGTGGTTATTACATGGTGATTCAAAACGTTTCTATTCCTTATACTCACACCCATATAAATAAATTTAGAAAAAAAGACTTTCATTAAGTGCTTATAACAGCATGCGCTGCGATTACACTTTCACAAAATTAACTTAGTCATTGATCAAAATTGCGGATAAATCTACAGCTTGCTGTTTTCTATTGTTAGGAATTCTTTTGTTACAAATCAACCCCTGGTTAGAAATCAATGCCAATTCTCGAACCTGAAAATCGACATCAATATACAATAAAACCTGTCTACATTGATATTGTTGGTACCTAAAAAAATATTGTTGACAGGTTCTCGTTATAGACAGTTTAATGATTCATGCTGACATTTTGCTGGGACCAAGTAAAATTTTGCTACAGAAAGGTTTATTGGTATAGACAGGATCCTTATACACAGGTTTCACTGTACTCATTCACTACTGGAACGAGTTCTTTTATGGAGGAAAAATTCTTCTGAATTTTTGCTTACAAAACCATACAATAAATCACACATAAATAGACATCTACGAGTGAACTCGCCAATTCCCAAGGCTCTGAAATTCCGAAGATATCCTTTGTGGCAATTTTCGCTTGTACTTACACCCATCAGAGCCGATCGGTTAAACAGCAATTTCCTGGGGTCGTTTGTAGTATGTTTCCTACACCGCCCGAGGTTTGCGGAACAGACATGGAAAACAAAGAAAGAGATGTGTTCCTGGGCCAAGAAAAATTGCCCGGGAAGTTGTGTATTTCAGTATTAATCTTCCGATAACTAGGTGATGGTAATGATGACACAGACCATCTTCTGCAGCTCGGGTGTGTAATTTGGTACCCGGCGCAAATTCCGCGGGAACGGTAATGCCCAGAATTTGCAGCAATTTGCTGGACGATTTGCGCACGCATGCGTGAGAGGATGCGTGTTCGGGGGTGGGCGATGTCCTGCCGTTTGGGATAAAGTTGAGGTTTCGATTTTTGTTTGTTTTCGCTTTTCGAGTTTCGGTTTCGGAATGGAAGAAGTGGTGAGAAAGAGATTGGATTTTGCAGAAAACTCTACGAAAAGAAAAGTACCTTTTTTTTTATTAACGATCATTTTTTATTTATTTATTTTATTTATTTATTTATTTATGTGATCAGATGTTAAAATCGAAAAACAAAAAATGAATTTTTTTCAATATACATTCTGATTTTAAGCTTTCGTATAACGAAAGAAAAAAATTAGCAAATTGTTTTTTTATGTTCCGTATTCGAGTTTAAGCTAAACGGCCGCTGAGAACCAAGGTGGGCCCCACGTTAGTTTCATCGCCGGGCCCCCTTCCAAAACCTTACCTTCGACAGTCTACACTATCCCTATTCTAAGTCAGACTTTCTCAAAGACCAAGACCCTAGTGTCTGACTAGGCTGACATACCCTCTCAGCGGCTCTGAAACTAAAAGGGTATGTAAGGAGAAGTGAGGCAAAGTAAAATAGTAATGATAAATCACATTTTTTTAAAGAAAAAACTAAGCTTATTTTGAACATTACTGTACATATAGCTAAAACAATATGTTCTTTTCTGGATCAGAAAGGACAATATTTAAGTATTCCCGTAGTTTTCAATTATTGAAGAAAATGACTCCACAAACGAGAAAAGTGCGACTCAAGTCAGTAGAGAATTTCTTATCATTATCTAACTTTTTGTTCCAAATTTGAGTGCTGAAACATTCATATTTTTATGGAAAAGTTTGGTTTGAAGTGACTTGAGCCACACTTCCCTCATTTGTGGAGTCATTTTCTTGGAATAACTGAAAACTACAGGAATACTTAAATCGAGTCCTTTCTAACCCAGAAAAGTTATTTTGTCCTTTAAGTACATTATGAAAAGTGCTTAGTTTTTTTTTTAAATTCTGTTATTTTATTTTTTTTAGTGCAAACGTATTTCAGAAATACAATAATATTACCATCACGAAATTCACCTCTTTTTTTCATACAAATGCTTTGTACTAAAAGGAAAAAAACTTTAATCATTGGGCCCTAAAATTAATCCTTGTTCCTTTCTAGGATTTGTTTGTGTGCTAATTTAATGAGAACCATTTAAATATTAAAGTTTTTCCAAACTAATTCTTATTTCACAACATACAAGTTACTCGTGATAAAAATCCTAATACGTGTCCGTGTCTTTACTTACCACGTTTTCGATTATTGGCATAGATGAGGTTAAAATTCCCAAGAAATCAATGATAGTGGATACATTTCATGCTTGCTCTAGAAAAGACTTGATTCAAAATCTTTATTGTGATTTCTATTAATATTGCTGTTGTAAGACAATAAAATTTGTAACAATGGGTTTTATATTTAAATATTTAATGGGGAAAGTACAGACATTTACTGTTTTCCATCCTAACCGAAATAATTATTTTATTTTAGAATTGAATATTTTAGCCTTAAGTTGTACCTTAAGATTAAACAAATCATTTAGTGAAATCATGAAATCGCTAAGTGATCTAGCTGTTGATACATATAAACAAAAGCAGGCCTCAGATTTTTCAGTGACACTCAGGCCAAGTGTAATAAAAGTGCTTAATAAAAATGGAAAGTTATCCCTTTGTTCTTTTCATAGGAAAAAATTGTAGTTAAAATATTTTAAAATGAAACATTTTCTATTTAACTAAGAAAAATATTTTTCCTTAAAGGAAATAGTGAAGAAATGTATGATTGAAAGAATGAACAAATAAATGAATTAATGAGCGATAGAATAGTTGATTGAAACAAGTAGTGAATATATCTATAGCAGTGTTTCATTGTAATACCAACCTTGGGGTTGTCCACAAATGAAAACGAGATACTGCTACCCATATTGCTGATAATTTTTATCGATTTAAATTTAACAAACATTTAACAACTGATTGTCGCGATTTAGTTTACCTTCAATATGCCATTGCATGGTTTTAAGTCCAGATGTTTTAAAATTTGAAAGGTATAATTTGTTTAACTGCTCCAGTCTTGTTTAATCGCCATTGTATTATAATACGAGAAAGCACACTTTCCTCTTTTCATAATTTCAGGAAGCTCCGGCAGAACATGAACTGCTTGGTGCTGCAAGTGACGCAATGTCCCACGCCAAACCGCAGCGGTGACCTCATCGAGAGAGCTTGGAAATATATGCAAGACAACTGTGATACCTTCGGAGGTAAGCTCTTGCGTTTTGACACACTCAGCTGGCAAGAAATTAACATTCAAGTTTTTCAAAAAAAGAAAAAAAAACCTCTCTCTTACTTATCCAAACCTGAACGTCTCGTAACACCACCCCGGTTGTTTGAAATCAATATTTTTGGTGCAACTCCAAGTGTGTGGTCTTGGTATCACATCTAACCAGGGAACAGCACGAAACTACAATGATGAAAAAATTTCAATAACTAGCAATCGAAAGAGCGTATTGAGACTTTTTTGGGGGCGCAAAAGTTATTTGCCCTCGTGTCTCCGTTATCGAGACATAATGTCTGAAAGTTCGCCGGAATTTTAAGAACAGCACCAAATTTCAAGACTTGGCGAGAAATTGAAACAATAGAACTATTACTATTCCATTATATAAACAACTTTTGAAGTCAATTTGGCCGTCTGCATTAGGTAGGACATCCATGTGCCAAGCATGTGATTAGCTTATTATTATTTTATTGAGCAATCACATTGCTTATTGTTTTCATTTGACTGTTGGATGATGTCTTTTGATTTTTCCCCCGCCTCCCACTGCAGCACCACCGTCGACCGGCCCCTCCCGATGCTGCTCCTCTAGCGAAAACAGTCTCCAGTTTGCGTCCATATCCTACACACACACACACACGCATACATACATTTTTTTTTTTTGTAAATAATTATTTTATTGCAATGTATATGGATATTGTTCGTGTATATTATAATATGTAGCATTGTTTTTTCAGTTCAATGTATGTTTCAACCCTCCCTCCTCCCCATAGGTATGAAGTTTGGAGGAGGGGGTTGAGCACCGTCTTTCAGATAAAATAGGAAGCTAAAATCCTTTCACAAGTCTAAAAATATTGAGGTGTTACCTGTTATCTAGGAGAAACTTTTTTTACATGTATTTTTAAACCAGTCTAATGGAGAGTCCACAGTATTGGTGCAGTTCAACTCGTAAATTTAGGATAAAAGCTTAGGTGATAATCTCATAGAAATCGTAGTTTGAAAAAGTCTTCGTTGAATACTTTAATTGAACATTTATACTTAGAAATACAAAAAAAATGTTTTTTTTTTTTTGGTACAAACCGATACAATTTTTTACATAAAAAGAATTTCATTGGAGCGAATTGTTAATTAAGGAGACAGACAGGCAAAAGGTTATTCTCGGTTAGACAGAGAATACTAAGAATTGTATGGAAAACAAAAGAGAAAGCTATCGGGTTAATAACTTAAACTGCGTTAAGTTTTACAAGACAATACGGAATAAAGCCATCAAGTCGGCTTTCATTTCAGTGAAGAAAATTCATTGTAGCTTGTTTTCTTAACCGCGATTCGGTTGCTTTCAAGGTGTGTCGTAAAATACTTAACCTCATAAAGCATTTAAAGCGGCAAGTTTATTTTTTTACTACTTTTTCGTTTCCCTGCTCGAAGCATATTTTAACGGAATATTTGTCAAGCAGTGTGACATTTTTTCCGGGTTTGAAGTATACTTCAACTAAAATTTTGTTGGGCAGAGTTAATATTTCGTTATTTTAGGAATATATTACTCTGAGGACGAGGAAACCGCAGTCGGGGCGCCCCGATGGGAGGTCACGGGAGATCACTGTGACCTTCAAAAATTTCCTTATTCGGAAAATTTCGCCTGACGGTTCGGTATCGTTGGAAATTATCAATTATTTGTAAAAATTTGGAGTTCTATGTGGCAAAATTATCATCATTTGATAAAATTTGGAGTTCTGTTCGTCAAATTTAGAGTTCCATCCGACAATTGAGAATTTCCTCCGTCGGTAAAAACTTAGGTTCGGGGTGCCCCTAATCGCAGTAGTTCCATTTATACCTTAAAAGTCGGCGTCACCGTATACAGGGTGTCTCAAAATGCTGTTGACGAACTTAACATGTTGGTGTGTGATATCATGATGAGCAAGATTTACACAGGAACATGTGTTCACAAACGAAATGCAGGCGCGCTACAAGCACACAAAGTTAGACACTGACGGATGCACAACATGTCACATATTTATTACACAAAGACGATTTCACACAAAATTTCAGTTTTTAAGGAAAACTTAAGGCAGTTGCTAAAATTTGCGTCCCGCCAGCTCTCATAATCGCGTCGCAACGACAACGCAGCGATCGGTGAAATCTTCTCAGAATAGATCGTTATTACGACGGTCGGTATGTTGTCGTTACGACGCGTGCATGGTGCCTGAAGGCAGCAAATTTCAACAAGAGCTATTCGCAACTCCAACAAACTATAGGGGGCACTGCAGCCACCGTCTAATGGCGGACAAAAAAGGTAAAACAAACGCACGCCGTAGCGTAGAAAATGCTAATAAGCATAGTAATTTTTGTTTGTATGCATGACTTTTTTGTTTTATTCTTTTTAAATTAATTTTTAAAGTCTTGTGGACATTCTGACCCACGTAGAAAGAAATTAGAGTTCAAGAATCATTTCCAAACGTTAGAAATTAATGCAAATTTCGTAGTTTGTAGTTGTAAGCAGCCATTTCCCCGATGTTGAATTCGATATGTATCAATTCTTGATGGAACTACATTTTCATTGTGGCCATAAGAACACTATAAATATTTCATGTAACAAAACCTTTGTTTATGTTATCAAAAGAGGAAAATGATACTTTTTTGTCTTGTTTGAGTAGCGCTAACTGTTTTACATTTGTTGCTGAGTTATTTCTCTAATTGCCGAATCGTGGTAGTTTTCTTTTTAATTGATCTTCCATTATTTCTTATCGAATTCTGTAATCTTTCTACCATTTTAATCCACACATGAAAAAAAATAAAAATGGTTTACAACTGGCATGCGAAATCTCGCCAAGGGTTCTATAGAGGGATGCTATCACAATACTAAAACTATAACCCTAATATATATTAGCACTATTTTGGCGATGAAAATTCTCAGCGTTAAACATTTTTCATTTCGTTCTACGATAATATATTCAAGAAAATATTTTCCATACTGTCCATTCCAACTAAATGCTGCAGTAAAATAAGGTTAGTTAAATTAATTGTTTTTAAACTAGGCGGAGATGAAAGCTCTAATTCTTCTGCTAATGTCATCAAATCCTTCTTTCGAGCTTACGATGAAAAAAAAACATATTCTTACAAATTTACACAAAACAATAAAAAAAATTTACCTGGTATAACGTTATCCTCTTTAAATAAAAAATGCATCGAATAGATAGCATATTCGTTGCTAATTGCATGCAGTGCGTTAATAAATACTCATAACAAATTGCCTATGTTTACCAACAGACAAACGTGGAACGCAATGTTTTACCTTTTTCTTTAATTTTGTAAATCACAGCAAGGTAGCGTATTCGATTGCTAGAGTTGCGAACAAGCCTTCCTTGAAAACTAATATGTTGTGTAAAATCGTCTTTGTGTAATAAATATGCGACATGTTCTCCATCTATCAGTGTCTGGCTTTGTCTGCATGTAGCGCGTCAGCATTGCGTTTGCGGACATATATTATACTATGTAAATCTTGTTCATCATGATATTACGCACCAGCATGTCAAGTTTTTCAACAACCTTTTGAGACACCCTGTATATCCATTACATCCATACCTAGCCGGACTGCGGCCCCCAGCGCTGGAGGTTTCTTTCCTTCAACAATGCCACTGGTCGTATACGCTTTTTCAAAATTATGTAACATGTCCCGTGAGCAGGAAAAGAACGTTTACTTCTCACCAAGGAACTAAACGAATAATGTTACAGTGAAAACAGTTTAAATAGGTAGCAACCAAAAGAGCATATTGAGACAACTTTTGACCTAAAAATCATTTGCCCTCGTTTCCACAAAAGCGCCAAATTTGAAGACTTGGCGAGAAGGAATGGGAGTATCACGGCACTTCACCATCTGCATGTGGCAGGAAGTCCATTTGGAAAACGTGTGAAAGATGTTTTCCATAACTCATCGAAACTCGCTAAATTCGACGACCCTTTGATAATTGGGACACGAGGGCAAATAATATATGCGTCCAGAATTATGTTTTACTATGCTGTTTCAATTGCTATTTATTTCATTTTTTGTCATTCTTTCACTATGGTATGGTTCCAGGTTCCTTGGTCAGAATGAAATCTTTTAGAATGGTAACATTTCAAGATGTGAATGTTTGGTAATACTGAGCGTCATTAACAACTAGTACTTTTATATTAGCACCGCTTTTAAGGGACACATCTGTTTAAGGAATATCTTTTCTGGTCCCAGTCCCTTTGAACAGATATTTCCGTGCATTTATCTCTAATTAAGGGACCATCACAGAGATAAGTTAGAGAAATTCATGCATAAATGCTTAAGAAATATTGGCTTTAATAAAATTCAAGGTTTTTTTTTTTTTTTTTTCATCTAAGCATTAACTGGTATAAGTTTGTTTTGACATGAGTATGCAAAGAAACTATATATTTTAAAATTCTTACTGAGATTTACATCAAGCTTTTTCTTCTCCGCAATTTTTTCATGTCTTTTCAGCGCCGACGGGTAGTGCCACGCCTATGAAAAACTAGTTATTGAAAATTTGAAATGTGACCACACTATGATTTACTTTGTATTGCATTGAAAATTATATGACATGGAGCAAATCCATGCAACAAATTACTCGAAAATAATTTCTATAAACTACACTGCCGTGGGGAAGTAAATGGCAGCATCTGCAGAAATGAGTTTTCGAGTTAGTTGAAGAAACGCGTTCAAGTTTCACTACTAACAATAGAGGAATGTTGGAATTCGCAAGCTTGTACAATAATGCTAACGTACAATTGATGACAAAAATGCAAAAAGAAAAACGAAAAATTGCAAAATTCGATTGTTCTACATTTTTGATTAAATTTTAATTTCCAGAATAACATTTTATTTTCAATTTGATTAATTCTGTGTTTTATTTTGTATATTTCAAATATTTTCAATAATCAATCTTCAATGTTAATAGTTTACGTTTATCATGCTATTATACTGAATTAACTACACAGCATGCATCAATTCAGAAACCTTCAAACTAGGGACACTTCTGTTTAAGGGAAAAAAATCCAGTCCCCTTAGTGTCCCCTATTGAGAGGTTCTATTGTATTTAAAGGTTTGATTGCCGTTTGACAATATGTTTCATTTGGTGAACTATTTCATCTCTACTTTTGGTTTTGTCTATGCTTTCTATATTATATTTTATATGTAGTAAGTTACCCAGTTACCGCAATTTTAAGTTTCTGTTATTAACTTTAAAAACTTTACTTCCAGGCTGGTGGAATTACGAGTGTTTCAACTTGGAGCAAATGCAAAAGTGCGAGAAAATATTTGCCTTACGTGACTCTGCGGCGTCCCAAGTATCCTGCAGGTAGGTCAACCCGACTCATTCAAATGGCCTAGTATTTCCTTTCGGTTTTAACTCAGCAAATAAAATCATAAAAGCATGTTGTAAATATTTATGTGAAATTTTCAGTATAAAGTGGTCAATTGGGCAATTCTCACAATGCCGCAATATTTGTTTTCAGTTTTAAATTGTGATTCATTACTTTAAATTATTAGAGTGACTTGCCACGCCGCTGATTGATTGTGGGCACCAAATGTGTGTCATGGATCAGCATCATAGGTGTGTCATGCCACATTATTTCTTACTAAGCAACCAACAGTTTTCCCAGTTATTAGGGGTATTAAATTATAAGCGGTTGCCATCAAACTACTATACTAGACTACAGTTTCAATAAAACTACCGATTGTGCTATTAAAATTTTGAATCTTGAATTTTAAAATCGAAGGGATCCTTTTATTTCCATGTAATTGTCTCGTTTTGTTTTGTTTCATGCATTCAACGTTTTTCTACTCTTTTACTTCCTTTTACAAAAAAGGAAGTATTGTATTCGCGAAAACATTTTCACTCAAAAATCGGACTTAATTTCCATTTTGCTCACCCCCAAATGAATGTTGAGTTTTTTTTTTCGAACCGACCACACGTACATATGTACCTAAGAACGTACAGACGCTCGAAATATTCGTTTTGAAGTTTCCCGAGTTAATTACAACGTGTTTTCTCGTGACGTCTGTATGTACGTATGTATGTGCGTATGTGTGTATGTGTGTATGTATGTCGCATAACTCAAGAACGGTATGTCCTAGAAAGTTGAAATGTGGTACGTAGACTCCTAGTGGGGTCTAGTTGTGCACCTCCTTGTTTGGTTGCATTCGGGTGTTTCTAAAGGAGTCTTTTGCTCCTTTTTGGGGGGAATTCATTGTTAATTTCGATGCAAGATAAGTGGTGTTATAATTTGGCGGACACTTGGCGATATATCGCCAATCTTTTGTCGCCATGTTTTGTCGCCAACTTGGCGACAAATTTGACGTTTTTTTAATTTTTTTTTTAATTTGGTTTCAATGTGGCCATTGTTGGTGATATTTAGAGAGTTAGAGAGAGAATCACATTAAAATTGCAATAGTAGGGAAATAACATTAAATTGGTGTAAAAGGAAGTCATGTGACGCACACATCAGCTCGTTTTTTAATAATTTAAAACTTCAGTATTAGTATATAAGAACAATTATTATTCGTAAATTCAGTTACAAGTAGATATTCATGAGTAAATTTGCAAATACTTAGACCGAAAAAAATGTTAAAGAGCAATCCCAGGGATAACTCACTGACATTTGTGTAGCGGAGAACAAGCAGTACGTATTTTGTAACATTTAATTCATGATGCAGAGCAAAGTTTCCCCTTATTATTGAAATCCTAAAGTATATTTTAGATGATTTTTAAAAACTTTCAGAAGCATGGTAATTACTGACATGCTATTTTCATTATTGTCAGTCCGTTGCCATGTTTTTTAACATTTTTTTATGTCGCCAATATATCATCCGTGTTCGTTAATGGTGACTGAGGCACGTTAAGAATGTCGTGACCACAAGACAAAATGAATCAATACCTCTGCTGGGTTCTGAACCAGGGATTGCTCGGCTTCTGGTCTGGATCAAAGAAAAGAGCCCCGTCCAACCGGTTAAACCACAAATAGCCACGTTCGGGAGATCGTACTGGAGATCCTGGAGTATGATATAATGTGATGTGTATATTTTTGCAAGAGTAAATGATTTTATAAGACTGCACTGCAGATAACTATGTATCTAACTTCTTATACAATCTCAGTTTCGTAATTTTTAACAATTCTTGCAGGGAATACGATCGTTTCCGCCATTGCATCAGTGACGTTGTCAAAAAGCAGTGCAACGCCGAAGACGTGCTATCCATGGGGAACTATCTCCTGGACAGCTCCGGGGACATGATATGGACTTGCCCACACCAGTCCAGTCTCTCCAAGTCGCCCATCGTGGACGCTGGATTCGTCGGAGTGGACAAACACGACACACTGTCCGACCAGCTCTTTTCAGACAAGCACGACAAATCGCCCATCGCGCTGGACCAGCATCTGCGACCTCTGGTGGTGTCCCCTCTGGAATTGAGTCTCACCAAGAAGATAGGCCTGGGTGGGAAAATTGGCGCCGAAGAATCGCATCTCAGTAGAGTCTACAGCTCTGCAGCGCTCGTAGGTGATACGCCATATGCAACAGGTACGGACTTATGGTATAGTTTTCATCATGCAATAAATAACAAAATAGCAATATTGCGATTATTAAATGCGCGAGTGTCCTTTTTCATAAGATGTACTTATGTGCGCATACCCGTATTTTATCATTCGGCAAAATTTGAAGATCCATTCGTCAAATTGAGAATTTCTGCCCTCCCAAACATTTAAGTTCGGGGCGCCCTTAGCCGTACGAGGATCGTGTCAATTGTCTTTGTGCTGAGCTTTCAATTTTCGGAATAACAATTTTTTAGTTTCCATTTTGTGACTGACATTGTTTGCTCTTGACTACCAGGTATTAGGTTTGTCACTCCGTTCTTCTCTCTCTCCCTATAGGTTGCAACGCTCGAGCTACCGAAGAGATGAGAGGTTGTTTAGATCGTCACCAATACGAGCGAGATCAAGCTCTGGGCGCTAGAGACGACGAAGATAGACTAAGAAAAGAATGCTGGTGAGTGGTCAATGCTGTTGTGGGGGTCAATTCCATACATTGTCTCACACCATCTTTTGCAATATGAGGTTTAATAATGCGGCGACTTAATGATGAAATTTAGCATCTCGCCAAATATTTTGGCAATTAACATACATACCAGTAGGTTACCACCCCTAAGCCAGAGCTGAGGCAGAACTACATGCAATATACCCTCTGGATGTGATAACTGGGCTGTCTGGTATATTGCATGTAATTCATTCTAGCTATTTGACCTAACTGGAATAGACAGCCGATAATGACGTACTAAAAAGTGTAGTGGCTTCAACTGGTTTTTTATGCTCAAGAACCTTTGGAACAAACATGAATTTAGTTCAATTTTTCATACTCCTTACCAGGAAGCCATACGATAGTGTTTTATTGAAAACAATCTGAATAAGTGCTTTCGAAAGAGCATAGTAAAACATGTTTTTGACCTCTTCTGTAATGATGTGAATCAAATTGTTATCCAAAAATAGCTCAAAATATTAGGGAGGGGGGAGGAGCAAAAGTAAAAGTGCCAATTGTTGCACCCACTGGTGGGTGCCACAAATTGAGAGAATGACAGTTAGAAGCAAAGGAAAATTGAAATTGAAATGAAGCAGTGAGAAGCAAAGGGTGTAAATGGCAAAATTTAAAATTTGGAGATTACCAGTACAAATGGTAGGTGAACCTCTCCTCTCTCTCTTGGGGCACAAGATAGTACTAGTAGCTAGGTGCTGTTATACAGCATGATTTAGAAATACTTTTCATTGAAAGCCCACCTAGGAGCTTATCTTTAAACGCGTTTTACTCAAAACTTGAAGATGTCCACTTACATCCTTTTGCTTCTTACTGCGTCAAATGGGAATCTTAACGAGGAAAATGATAAATCGCATATTATGCATTGGACAAACTGAGTTTGGGCTTAACGGAATTGAAACCAATTTTTCTCTTACCCGAACTCAGGTCGGACATTCCAAATTTGGCATATTTGGGGGTTAATGTCTGCCATATACACTATACTCGTAGATTTAAAAACGATCGCTGTTTCCAGCAAGAGATACGATGGAACCAAAGGTCAGTTTTTAAAGGAGGAGGAATGACTGAGCTGAACCCCGCGTGGGTAGAGCCAATATCCATTACAATATCTGCAAATCGTATAAACAAGGCGTTAGGACACCCTCATAAAGGTGTCTCACCTTTTATGTTTCTTGTCGAGATATATAGCATTATATCAGTTTTTACTGCTGTTTTAGGGGATTAGCTCTAATATAGGAGGATGATGGATGCATAAGCTAATTAGGGTGAGAAGTTTGCATTTGAATGTCTGCAGTGAACTCTCGTCATGTGACGTCACTGCGGATATATGAGCTCATAAACACGCAACTAGTTCACGTTCAGTTCGAATTCTCCGGCTAATTAACTCTTCCTTTAAGAATATCTTTTCAAACACTTACTTCTACAAATGAGGCAGTGAGAAGCAAAGGGATGTATGTAGGTGAACATTTTCAACTTTCGAGTAAAACGCGTTGAAAGATACTGTCCTAGGTAGGCTTTCATTAAACTTGTTTTCTAAATCATGCTGTACAACAGCACCTACCAGGTCTATTAGTACCATCTCTTGCACCAAGACAGAGGAGAGGGTCTCCTACTCTTTGTGCTGATTAGCTCCTTTTTTTTTTTCTTTAGCCACTTACATCCCTTTTCTTCTAACTGCCTCAAATGCCCTTAACAAGGAACTAAATGTTCATTTGGCATAAAAGTTTCTAATTTTAATCGTATTTACCTGATTTTAAGTCTAATCTGGCATTTTGCTGTGAGCAGTATCGGCAGAAATGAGTTTTCGAGAGATTTCAAGAAACGCGTTTTTCATTCAGTACCAACAATGGGGAACTGAACTGTTGGAATTAGACTTTTTTTTTTTTTCGCGCTTTTTTTTTCCAGCGGAAACCAAATAAGCAAGTTTCAATGTAGCTCAAATGCAATAAATGACAAAAATGCATAAAAACGAAAAATGAAAATTTTGCAGTTACTGCCCTTTACCTGCCCAGGGCAGTACTTGGTGCCTCTAGTAAATCGGAGAAATTTCGATGTTTCTTTTCATTTATTTCATTTTCCGGCGCCGCTCTTCACATAATCGTGCATAAGTCATGAGACAATAAGTGAAACATGTCGAAATTCAAATAAACTGCAGGTCGTGCTGTAATCACTAGCTGATGGCGGTTGAAAGTGGTAAAATCGAGACCGAATGAGTTCTCCGATGAGACATCTGCCTTCTCCGTGCAAAATTGAGGTGTTTTACCTCTTTGGCGAATTTCAACATCACCGAAAAGTTCAAGCGCTATATTTGCAAATTAAGTCAGAAACAAAAGTACTTTACATTAGTGTGTTTCTCCTCTAAACTCTCTAGTGTACTTAGTGTAATTAGAAAACTTTTAAAAAAAGTGAAATTAATAAAGATATAACTTATGGATGTCCCCAAATAATGTCACATTTTGAAGGAGAAGGGGTTTCATGAAATTGTGACATTTCGTGACAAGGGGAAACAAAAAGTGTGACATAACTCATTTTTACAAGAATTTTTTTCTGTAAGTTAGTGGCACAAGTGACAAAAGTGGGGAGATGAAGTGTTATAGTTTGTGACAATGGGTGAGGAAAGGGTTTTAAAATATCGAAGAAAAATGTGACATTTACGTTACTTAGTGAGCTTCACCGATAGAAACGCCGCAAATTTTTGGCCAAAAAAGATGAAAATTTAAAATTGGTGATTTCGCTTGGTACCCCACAATATTCTACACTTGTTCAGAATGTGTACAGATGCCAGTTGGTATCTAATAAAACGCCGTTCTGTGTTACTACAAAGTTATTCATTACCATTGAATGCTGAATCTAGATGTCCGCAGCAAGCGAATTGAAAACAGGCATTTGCCACACCGTAATGTTCCACAGAGATATAATATGTTTATCATTGTTTGAGGAAGATAGCGCTAATGTATGTTTAGTTGATATAGGATACCACCAGTAAGAAAACCCAAAGCTTGTGCAACTGAATGTTGTTGAAAAAAAAAAAAAAAAAAAGAAGGGGAAGCGGAAGAACATTTGCATCCTCACGCAGAAAACAATTTTTGTTTCTGAGGGGGTCCTGTAGGTGTACCTCCCACATCACTAATATTTACCATGCTCATTCTGAACTGCCGATGCAATCCTATGACTCGCGTGGATCTGGAACGATCTCCGTTCCCACCAGGAAACAAGCTGGACCAAGAGGTCAGTTTTTTGAAGGAGGAGGGGTGATAGTCCACAGGTTGGCGAGGGAACACCATGTGGGCAGAGCCAATACCCATTACAAAGGTCAGCGGATCTAAATAAGGTGTTCTAACGGAAGACCAGTGAATTTGTCTGGTGATCTTCATTACTCTTTGGAACGTTCGTCCGCGATAGGAGTCAAGGTTATCTTCCAGAGTTTTTCAGTGTCAGAACGTGACTCGAGTTCGGATGGGAAGGCGTTGGTGTGCTCGTTATCACCAACGCTTCTCATGTAAGAATAATTTAGACTAAGAATCTCTTACAGCGGTTTTGAATTTATTAGAACAAAAAGAAATACTTATTCTTGTTCTCTACATTTTGCGAGTTTTCTTTCAGATTTTTATCTTCATCTATGAATAAAGTTGTCAGATTCATTTCAAACTTTTGGCTCCATCCAGTATTTTTTTCTTCTGTCATCAAAGTGGTGGTAATTTCTACGTAGAAAAAAATTAATTTATTGGTCTGAAATATGAATGAATTACTGTCGTTAAGTACGTGAATTCCTGCCGTTTGTGTTCTATTCATTTTGCTCTATAAATTCGTTGAGTTTCATGCAAAAACACTACATTCCTGTAGAAATTAATAATAATGCACAGGTTAGGAAGCAGGAGGAATTTTTTTTCCTGGATTACAAAATTTCATCAAAATATAATAGATTAGATGGAAAATGAGAAATATTTTTGTACTAGTTTAAAAAAAAGTTACGTATGCTGAGATTGCTGAGTAATAACTAACGAAACAAGCTACCAGCATTTACCGTTAACTAGGAATACCTTTCCACAATATCAATTAAAAATCGAAGAACAATTTTCAATCATTGCGCAAGTAATATTTTTTAAATTACAAAATGTCGCAAAACTCGTTTTTTTTTTAAATTTAGCAGTTTATTAATTTTAGTTTTTACTATTGTGCTCCCTACTTTTCGACAAGACGAATTTTCCTTCCCCCTATTTCTCAGTTTCAACCGTACCTTTTGACATATTTCGGGGGGGGGGATGAAATTTTAAATGTTGTCGAAAAGTAGGGAGAACCATTACAATCACAAAAAAGTTTTTAAAAAATATATGACGATTTGTAATGATTTTACTAAGCACAGTGCATTGAAAGTTACACAGCCTTCATCACTACACTGTGAAAACGATTCAGAAACG
The DNA here is from genome assembly GCF_026930045.1 of Uloborus diversus. Classification (NCBI taxonomy): domain Eukaryota; kingdom Metazoa; phylum Arthropoda; class Arachnida; order Araneae; family Uloboridae; genus Uloborus; species Uloborus diversus. Next base: position 166,373,669 of record NC_072735.1, on the reverse strand, counting down.
TTCCTGGAAGATAATAAATAGGCAGCTGATGTGCCCAATTTCTGCCAGTAACATATCTCGCAAAAACCAGGAAAGTTTTCCGCTAAAATTCAGTAACCTTCCTTAAATTATCCCGAAAATTTTAGAAATCTTCCAATTTAAAGCCATTTATGTCTCTGGAACTTCAGAATAATCTTAGTTAGGATAATGTAACAGCTTGGCACACCTTCCTGATTTATCAAGACGACAGTTCCAAAAGCAGTATTTACAAACACGGCCAAAGCTAAGCCATGATTGCAAGTACATTATTTGCTTGCAAATTTTGCAATGCTACGTATTCCAAAGACTTACTCGCTTCTTTCGGGAGCTTTATCAGTCTGGACGAGCCTTAATTGAACTGAAGCCGATATATCTTATAAATACTCTCAGTTGGGGGATCCTCAGTCAACTGGGAGCTAAAAATTTTTTTACAACGGAGAGAAGTTTGCATTCGTGCAACTTGTAGCATTACAGGAAACTTTTTGACAATGATACTTGACATTTCCAGGAAGTGGATAAAAACCATTGAAATCCCGAAACGTTACACGGAAATACTCAGAAACGTTTTCGGAATTTTTTTTACAGTGTAGTTATCGAACGTTTCATGGCCGAATTGAGCATTTCATAGCTTCCATGTTTTCGCCAACACGAATTTTCCTTCCCCCTGTTTCTCAGTTTCAACCTTACTTTTTGATATATTTAAGAGGGGAGGAACTTTTAAATGTCGTTGAAAACTAGGCTAAACCATTACATTCACAAAAATGTTTTTAAAAAAAATTATGACAATTTGTCATGATTTTACTAAGCACAGTGCATAGAAAGTTTCACAGCCTTCATCACAAAATATTAAACGCTTCATAGCTTCCATGGCTGTGTATTGAACGTTTCATAACTTTCATGACAGTTCATTGAACGTTTAAATGCTTTCATGACTGTATATTGGACGTTTCATAGATTTTATGATTTTACATTGAAAGTTTCATAGCTTTCATGACTATATTAAACTTTTCATAGTCTTTTCATGACAGTACATAGATTTCATGCCTGTACTTAACATTTCTTTTTGTTTTTATCTTTTCCAACAGTGCCACGTGGAACTATCGCCGCTGCCTTCAGAACGCCGTCCGAATCCACTGCTACGACACTCGAGAAGTGGACATCCAAGCGGCTTCTGATGTCATACCACATGACAGAGGTTTCTTGTGTCGGAACCACTGGATCTACACCTGCAACAGCGCCCACTCCACGGTCCACTTTTCCGCCGTTTTCGTGGCTCTCACATTTTTCATGACTTTGTATACGAACATAATACTGACGACAATTTAATGCCATATAGTTTTATCACCTAATGATTCGTGTTTGATTTGTTTGTAGTTTGGGCATAACCTAGAGATAGGCATGAAATCACTCGAGAGGTACATTCGATGTGGTAGATTATTGGATTATGAGATCACTCGAAAGAGTCACTCAAACATCAGCATTAATCAACTATCAAAATAACTTGATAGCCAACCACTCGATTATGCAGATCTCTTAATTATGTCCAACACTACTTTGTGGTACTTGTGAAACTAGGACGAAGGATACCACGAGTTTCAAGTTCAAGGCACACGGTTTAATTTATGGGATTCTAATGAAATGCCAGTTTTTTTCTTGGTTGTTTGACATTTGTGTTGATATATGATTGATAAGGTATACACCCGAATAGTTTGATCATGCCCACCGTTTCAGTTCAATATAAGAAGAAACATTAATGTTTAAATTATTTATACGGTTTTCAGTGGATCAGAGTGCATGAACTTGAGTAGAACTATAAGAATGAGTATTGTTGACTAAAGCCTTTAATTCCATTTGCATGTTTGTTGCATGATTTTATGAACACTTTTCCTGGGTCCTTCATTTCATTAAGTATATTTGTTTGGTGCTAATATTGGTTATTTTGTTTGGTCTACAGATAAGTTTGCTGTTGGTTAAGCAGTTTACGTGTTAAGATAATTTTATAAGGATAAAAATCATTGATGGCCTTGTTGCAAGAACCAGGTAAGTCCAGACTCACACATTTTTGGTAAGACCAACAAATAACAACAATGGCCAATAGAAACTCTATTATCTTTTCCATGTTATTTACTACAAAGCAGAAGTCTGATCTTACATTTGTGTCCCGTTGTTGCATCAATCGCAACATCTATATTGTCCACACACAAAAATGAATTTAAAAAAAAAAATTTTAATGAAAAATTAGTAGGACTTTTCTGGTTTTTGCACCAAAGCCCTCATTGCACTGGAAAGGGGAAATCTTCCGTACAATGGCTAAGGTTAAATTTGATAGGAATGTATTTAAACCTTCTGTGTGAGTGCAGTTCATTTCAATAAAGATTACCTAGCCTAATAGTAGTTTTAAAGCCTTAACCAATCGTTTGAGAGCTTTCAAATTTATTAATTTCACTGGCAGTAAAACGTAGTCTTTTTTGCGAAAATGACAATTACGGCTTTTTTTTTTCTTTTCTTTTTTTTTTTTCAATTCCAATCTTCAATTGAAGTGAGAAGACATTCGTTTTCCTTGACCTCTAGGGGGGAATTACGAAGACAACAAAAGTATTCGAAAGAAACGGCAAACGTAACATCGAAATTCAATTTTACCCCTTTCATTTTTGCATTTTTTCAATAATATGCTGTATCTTTTAAAAAGAGATTGCATATTTTACTAGACAAAACTGACAAAACTACTTACAGCTTTAGAATCGGTGTAACAAATTGAACCAGTTTTGACTATGGATTTTTTGCAATGTATATCATTTCGTTTTGTAAAATTCGTGTATGAAAGTGATGATTTTATTATTCTTTCAATCATTTTTGATGAGATTGAATTTTTTTGTCTTTTTATACCAGTGTTTAAAGTTTGTATTATGTGTAAAGTTGAATAAAGTATTATTTATATTTTGCTCAAAATAATTTAGATTATAGATCTTTTATATAGCCTGTATTATTTTGGTATTTTCATCAAATACTTCGCTGGTTCAAAATAATTTGTGTTCAAATTGAGCATTGGTATCAGTTAATAAAAATTCTGAATATGTGTGTGAACACACACACATTTTATTTTGCTTGTTACCCACATTATTTGGATTATCCGGATTTTTGACTATCGGGATAACTTTTGGTCCCAATTAGTCTGGATAAACGAGGTTGTAGGGGCACATTTACGCGAATTTTTTTTCAATGAATTTTCTAATTTTTATGTTTTAATTTAGGAAATCTTAGACATTGGTGTTTTATAAAGCAGTTAATGGAGTCAAAATTGGTATATTCAGTTGTTGTTCAACTTGTGTTTTTAACCGTTTAAAAAATTGTTTTTTAGTCCAAGTCGGTTGAGTAAACTTGCCTCGGACACGGGGCACGTTTACGCATATTTGTTTTGACACCTAACGTGGTTTTGTTAGTTTTTTGAACATAATGTCTTACCATCACTAAAATAAAGCAAATTTATTAAAGCACTGAAAAGTGTATGAAGTTGAAGCTGAAGGGGCGTGAAGACAGCACTACATGATTGTAAGCTATAAGATACGAATGTGTAGCTTAATGAAAAATTAAATGATAATTTTCAAAACTAAATAGCCGGGAAATACTAAAAATGTTTGCGACAGTTCGGAGCGAAAAAAGTGTCAGGGGCACGTGTAAGTAAGATATAGTAAGAACGATCGTAAAGGTGCTGCGACTTTCAACGCGTAAACTTGCCCCGTCGCCAAGTTGGGATTTATTTTTTGCGTGCAAAAAAATTTAATAACAACATTTCAGTTCATACAAATACAATTCTCAAAGAAGGATAACATTCTACTAATTTCTATACATTTGTTTTTTTTTTTTAATAAGTATTATTTATTCACAATAAGCTTCAAAACGTTCAACACAAAATTTACTCAACTTGGTGAAAAACAGATTATTCTTTCTGCATGCTAGACCGTAGCTCGACTGATGCTCAAAAACTTGTGAGGTATTTGCTAGGGAGTACAATCAATCTGTTGTGACTGTTGGCTCTCCAGTTATAATTCGATTTGAGGGCCGTGGTAGCCCGATCGATAGAGTGTCGGATTCGGGGCCGGAGGGTCCTGAGTTCGAACCTCGATGGTCGAAGACCCACCGTCGTCATTAAAGGGGACTGGGCGACGTTAAATATGCTCGTGGTCTCAATGTCCTCCAAGTGAAACGATACCTCTGGGGGTGCTAGCACCAGGTAGCTATTAGCTCCTGGTCTATTTCTAAATTCTCATTAACTATTCGATCCGGTGATGGTGCTGCCATCTATCGGTAGAAAAAATAATGGAGGCAAGGCACTTAGTATGCAGTCCTCGACATAAATACAGTTGTAGTCAGTTGTGAATCGAAATCGAAGTTCGTTTTGAAAAAAGGGCATTGCGTAAACGTGCCCCATGTTAAACGTGCACCGGTCTATCCTACTGTATTAACAAACTATCAGTATCTCAATGCCGGATCTAGGAATTTTCCGAGATGGGGCAAAACTTCAAAATGCTGCCCCCCCCCCCTCTCCCCAACACACACATCCATCTTGCTTTAAATTTTTCTATGGAGTTGCATTTCTCATTTTTAATAAACTGTAAAGTGCGATGCAGTTTGATTAAAAATTAATTTTTACAAAAACGGTTCTTATGAACAATTTTTTTTGTTAAAATGGAGATATACCGTAAATGCTTTTTCGTTGCAAGATAAAGGCCACAGTCAAAATCACAGCGTGTATTGAATAAGAAATACAAGTAGTTACTGAAAGGGAAATGCTAGAATTTAAAAGGGTGCCTAACTGTTCAGCTCACAGCCATGAAACTGTTGAAATAGTCAGGGGAGTTAATTCAACGGGATTTTTATCTTATTCCGGGAACTCGTTCGTGGGGGTTGCTCCGTAGCATTTGAAGGGGTGCACAGGGCCGTTGCTAGGGGGAAAAGCTAGGCAAAGGGGGGGGGGGAACATATTTTTCGGTCCCTTAATTGTATCAAACGTATGTTTCAATGTGCAGAGGGAGAAAAAGAGAGAATATTTCAGCTGCTGGTTTAGCAGGGAGTCATATTACTCAACTTTAGTACGAACAAACACAACTGTACGTTATATTCAATTATGTTCAGGGGAATGGACGACCGGGGAAAAATTTCAAGATTGTAATTCGAAAAACAGTTTTAGGTTACCTATTGTGATGTTAATGAAGGAAGCGATTCGGCGGTCATCCCCCGATAATTGTTAAAAATTTCAACTCCAAGTACGCAATTCTGAAGGATTTCCGATTGGGACAAGGAAAGAGGGGGGTCTGGGGGCTCTCCCTTGGAATTTTTTTAAATTTTTAGTTCGAAAAATACAGTTTTAAACGATCTATAGTGACGTTAAGGAAAAAAAGAGATTCGGAGGATATACCTTGATATTTTTTGAAACTAAAGCTTTAAAAATGCGGTTGTAGGCTTCCTTTGTTAAAAGTTAGTGCACCATCAGTTTCTTGAAGTTAATGCTCCGAAAACGTAATTTAAGCTAACCTTCGATGACAAGGGGAGGAGTTTTCAAATGGATCGCGCTGAAATGTTTCGTAATTGAATTGAAGTACTGAAAACGATATTAAAGACGTTTTTTGATGATGTTGGTGAAAGAGAGGGGGGGGGGGAGGCACTTTTCCGGAAAAAAAATTCGATGTTGTAGAAAACGCTGTTTTAGAAAAGTTTTGGAAACGTTGATGGGAGTTGAGTTCGGAGGCTTCTCCTGGGGGGGAAACAGAATTGAAATTCCATTAACGCAATCGTAGGTGATCTTCAATAATGTTATAAGGGGAGGGGGTTTGAGGAATCTCCCTCGTAAGGTTTTCAGGGTTGAAGAATCAATTATGAAGTTTTAGAGGATCTTCGGTGACATTAGGAGTAGAACAGATTCAGAGGACCTTCAGAAGTGTTTTAAAATTAAAGTCTGAAAGACAAAATTTATTCGATCTTGAATGATAGGGATGGGAGGGTATTTCTCAGGGTTTATGATGTGAGCACTCTCTTGGGAGCTTTTCGAAATTGCAGTCCTAGATCTTCATGTGTAGGCTATCTTTAATATCGTTAGAGCAAAGAATGGGGTTCGAGAATATTTTTTTTTTCTTCTCCTTTTTAAACCTAAGTTTCAAAACTCACTTCCAGGCTACATTCAAACATTTAGAACTTCTGTGTACGGAGTGGGAACGTCTTTTTATCGCAAAGAAATTAGCTAATTTGGTTTCTTTTAGGTGCTGATTAAGGTTTATCAAGATGTCATGATAATGATCTACAAAACTATAACCCAACACACAAAAGCAGAAAAGAAATCCTGCACTAATTTTATTGGTTAGGAATCACTAACGTATAGGGCAGCCCATAAAAACCTGCACACAGACGCACGAGTACCTTGACATCGTAAAATGTGCCCGCACTAAAATAAGTCGCCATAGGTGATAGTACGATGCGTACACCAAAAGCCAGTTGATTAAGGAGAAAACAATCAATATTTTGTCAACAATTGTATTTAATTTTACTAAGTGGTTAGTGCGTGTGTTCCAGTTCAGTCCCACCAAAAAAAAGTGCTTACTAATTCCTTTCCGCTACACCTAAAAACGCCTATGTAGAGAGTTGCTTGCTGCTCGCCCCGCCCCGTTTTACTGACTTCTTTTGTAAAATATGCAGCTGTTTTTGAAAATAAATGACTCTATAAGTCAATTTCAATAGTCAGCAAAATAAACGAGAAAGCATGAAATTTTACCTATAAAATTGTTATCGTATCTGTTGAGTTAAATTTTCTTAGGAAAGAAAGTAATGCAAAAGTAAACCTTGTTTTACTTCCTTTTACGAAATAGGAAGTATTGTATTCGCGAAAACATTCTCACCCAAAATTCAGCCTTAGTTTCCATTTTGTTCACCCCCGAATTAATGTTAAGTTTACATTTTCAACTCTACCACACGCGGATAAGTGCCTAAGAACGTATAGCCACTCGAAATACCCATTTTGACATTCCCCGAGTTAATTACAACGACTTTTCTCGTGACGTGCGTATGTATGTCACATTACTCAAGAACGGTATGTTCTAGAAAGTTGAAATTCGGTACGTAGACTCCTAGTGGGGTCTAGTTGTGCACCTCCTTTTTTAGTTGCATTTGGATGTTCCAAAGGGGGTCTTTTACACCTTTTTGGGGGGAAATCAATGTTAATTTCAATGCAAACTCAAGTGGTGTTATAATTTATGCAAACACTTGGCAATATATCGCCAAGCTTTTGGTCGCCAACTTGGCGTCAAATTTGGCGATTTTTTTATTTTAATCTGGTTTCATTTGGCCATTGTTGGTGATATTTAGAGTGTTAACTATTGAATCACATTAAAATTGCCAATAATGGGGAAATAACTTTAAATTGGTGTTAAAGGAAGTCATGTGATGCACAATCAGCTCGGGGTTTTTTTTTTTTTTCAAAATGCATATTTTTAATATTCAATACTTAAGAGTAGTTCCCAGAATTTTTTAGAATAAACCTCTTTTTCCTGCTGGAAGCACTACTTGAATTTGCCGACACCCTCAAGTTGCCGCCCGGGGAACCCCCCACCCCCGTAGATCCAGCTCTGCAGTATCTATCAAAATTTTCGCACTACCCGAGAGTCAAACCAAGGGAAACTAGGGAGGTTTGACCCATAGGGAGACTTGACCCATGAGGATTTTTTTCACGAAAAGGATATTTAGGGAAATTTTTAGGCGAATAACTGGTTGACCAGTCGCACAACAGTATTTTGCTGGGACAAGCCATTTCAGAATTATTAGTGGTTTTCAAAAAATTCAGTTTTAAATGATACTGCACCTTGAAACTAAGTTTGAAGATTTTGAAATTTTTTAGATTTTAACCTCCAGTTTTGAGGGAAATCAATTTTAAAAGTATACACGTTTTAGTCACTTTTCTAGCTATTTACTGATATGCAGTAGTTTTATATAATTTTAATCTAAGTTGCTAAAAATGTAAAGTAAACAAAAGAAAACTAACGAGAGAGACTTGACCCAAAGACTAATTTGATGTTTTTGTGTAATTTAATGTTTTTTTAATGAATTTTTGTTAATGAATAGCAAAAATATTGTGATTTAGGCCTCTTGATTTCATTTATACAATAATATTATTGTAAATATGAAGGCCTGTTTTTTTTTTTTTTAAATTTATGAATATCTATTGTATTTGGTTCTAAAAAATAGTTTTTATTACTAAATACTAATAATCTTAGAGCCCAATGAGTTGTTACTTAGTAAAATAACTGAAATATTGCTTAGGTCTGATCTGATGAAGTTTGAATTCGACTTCTGCTCTCCTGCCGATATTGAGTAAGATTAATAGTAATACAAAAAAAGGGAACATTTCACCTCAAGTATCATTCATTAAAAAGAACACCATCAAACCTGCGTTTTTGATTTCAATATTTATGAGTCGTCCTGCTGATATCGATAAAGATTATTTAAAAAAAAAATGTAACACTTCACATAAAGAGTGAACATTTTGTATATTCACTTCAAGTATCACTTATTTAAACAAAAAGCACCATCAGATCTGTTTTTTTTTTTTTTTTTTCGAATATCTATGAATTTTCTTACATTCATGAGGGGAATCATGTCTCTCTAAGTGTTGTGTCCATTTTCGAAAGTTCTTCTGCCTTTATATAGGATTTTAGTAAGACCTCATTTGGAGTATGCTGTTCAGTTTTGGTCGCCTTATCTGAAGAAAGATATTTTTGTATTGGAAAGGGTTCAAAGAAGGGTAACTAAATTAGTAAAGGGACTCTCAGATTTAGATTATGATACCAGACTTAATAGGCTTAACATGTATAGCCTGGAGCAAAGGAGAGTCAGAGGGGACATGATTCAGTTATTTAAATTTATCAAAATGAAAGATGTAAATGGATTAAATTTTTGCGGGGAAAGCAGGACAAGGGGTCATTGTTTTAAGCTATTTAAATCTCAGGCTAACTTGGAAATCAGGAAAAACTATTACTTTAGCCGGGTCGTGGGCACTTGGAATAGCTTACCGGAAGAGGCGGTAATGAACAAGGGAGTGGATAGCTTTAAGAGGGCCATTGATCTTCATTGGGGACTAATTAATTGACTAGGACCAGCCTAGCTGGGCCCAGAGCCTGTTGCTGGTCGTCACATTTGTATTGTATTTGTATTGTATTTTCCCTAGCTCTAGGATAACTTGACACATTTGCAGACTTGATGAATATAATTTTTTGCACTAATTCTACTTAGAATTATGCTATTACTTTTAGCCATAATAATGTGCAAAATGGTAAACTATTTATGCATATTTTTTATTCCTTTCTAACTATTCTGCTAAGAAATTAGGCAACAAAAATACCAAAAATTGGGTCAAGGCTCCTAATTTCCCCCTAATACTATATTGCATTGTAATTATTTAGAAGTATTGATGGTAACAACGAGATTTTTGTTATGAAATTCTTTAAAAACGAGCTGATGTGTGCATCACATGACTTCCTTTTACTCTATGTCATTTCCTCATTATTGGCAATTTTAATGTGATTCAATAGTTTACTCTATAAATGTCACCAACAGTGGCCAATTTAAAACCAAATTTATTTTTAAAAAATCGCCAAATTTGTGGCCAAATTGGCGACAAAACTTGGCGATCAAAAGACTGGCGATATATCGCCGTGTCCGACAAATTATAACACCAGTTGAGTTTACATCGACATTAACAATGATTTCCCCCCAAAAAGGGGCAAAAGACCCCTTTAGAAACCCCCGAATGCAATCAATAAAGGGAGGTGCACAACTAGACCCCACTAGGAGTCTACGTACAAAATTTCAACTTTCTAGGACATACTGTTCTTGAGTTATGCGACATACAAACGCACATACAGACGTCACGAGAAAACTCGTTGTAATTAACTCGGGAATCGTCAAAATGGATATTTCGCGTGTCTATACGTTCTTAGGCACTTATCCACATGTGGTCGAGTCGAAAAAAAAAAAAAAAAACTCAACATTCATTTGGGGATGAGTAAAATGCAAATTAAGGTCGATTTTTGAGTGAAATTTTTTTCGCGAATACAATACTACCTTTTTTATTTGTAAAAGGAAGTAAAAAGAAAGAAAAAACGATTACGAATTACATTCTTAAGAACAATGTCCACGCATTTTGGAAACAAACTGAAAACCATCCTCTTCGAAGGTGTTCATTAATGAATAGGAGATACATTAGTTCCAGCAACGCGCTAGCACAAAAGCCTTTCGGAAATTCACACCCTCCGTCATTACCTTTCCCATTAAAAGACGGGAAGTCGTTGGAGAAACTTAATTCGAGAAAACAGAGACTCAAAAGAGTTCCCTTTCTTGTCGTTATGTTTCATTTCTTCCGAGATCGCTTGGTCATTAAAAGAAAATAAAATGCAATGGGGGAATCTGAAAATACAACTTAAAATAATTGCTTCTCGAGTTGTAGTAATGTAAATACTGTCCAAACTCGCACATAGCATAACGATAACTCGGACTTAGCGAGGAAATCAAAATTATTTGGTTGATACAACGTTAAGTCTATGGGAACCTAACTCGCTTTGAACGAGAAAACTTCGCTTAAAGCGAGCAATATTTTTGTAACTTATAAAGTTTCTGTTGATTTAATCCTCAGAAAAAAGTATTCTATTTTTTGGAAAAATTCCATTGACGTTTTGAATTCAACCGAAAGTTAGAGATAAGACAGAAATCATGAGAACAAGTGGCGATACGGTCCCTTTTTTGAATTTCGTGGAGTGGAGGAGCATTTAAAAATTATATATTTGTTAAAGATAATGTTATATTATTTCCGAGACACACTTCAGGGGGTATTGTAGCTGAAAATTAATCTAATGCAAATGAGAAAAAAAATTAAAGCGCCTACGAAAACGACAAATGGGGAAAATTTGGCTTCTTACGTGACGAAAATTTCAGACCATTTTGAAGCCACTGGTGCAAATGACGATGTTTTTCGGACCACACGTTCCTCGAAAACAATAGCAAAAAAGACAGTTCAAAGTAAATAACCAACTTTGGTACTGTACATAAATATAAAAATAACAGAGCAGGCATGCATAAATTTTCATGATTTTTTCCACTAACCCGTTATTTACGAGCACTCGGTTATAACGAACAAATCTCGCGGTCCCTTTTTGCTCGTTATAAGCAAGTTCGACTGTACATAATCGATCATAAATACTTCTCATACGTTTTTGCACTGGAATGCAACTTTTTGAGTTGCAATAGTGCAAAACCTCATTATAGCACTCCTCAGTAAACCACGCAATCGGTTATGCCCTCCCAGGGATTCCCTAACCATTATGCCAAAACATTGACCTGTCCTTATAGATTTTCACTTATCTGTTAAAAAAGATTTTTAGTTTAGAGAAAATCATAATGAAATCTATGCGATATTTTTTAAAAACTTGATAGCATATTTTCGGATCTAGAATCCATAATTTTTTTTCAGGTTAGTACCATAGGATTGTTCATATTTGTCAGTTGCTATAATTAGTGTTGTTGTTGTTTTATTCCCCCTTCTTCTTCTTCTTCTTTTTGTTATTAATCAATTATTTACCTAGATTGGATTTTGTATCATTTTGAAAATCATATTTAAGGATGGATTTTAAAATCATATTTCCCCGGATGATATATAGACCGACAGACATTTTCCCTATCTCAATACCCTACTTTCCATTTCTTAATTTTTTTATATTTATTGAATAATTTTATTTATTTTTGACTTCTTTTCCCCGCGATATTTTTAAGATGTATTAAGCCTTCCTTCATGCTTTTTTTTTCTTTCTGTGACTTTTACTGGGAAAAAAAGGCTAAAAAGCAATGCTATGTAACAAAATTACATAGTTGTAACAAAATAACATAGTTGTTTTGCAGAATCCACATTTTATCATTTATATTATTCAACCAAACACTTGATCATTTATAGTCCAACTGCAGTGGTGACGGACTGATGCTCTTAAGTACTCCATGATACTTGTTAGATTGCTACATACTGCTTGATCTCTGCAGAAGTTGCAGAATTAATTAAAATAAAAATCAAATGCTTGGCGCTCTGATGGTTCAGCTATCATATGTTACGACTATTATTTGTGTAATATAAAACTTTTTTAAACAACAAATTTGATCAAGATAAATCGGAGATCCGAATAAGCGGGAGCCGGATGAACGAGGTTCTCCTGTACATATATGGGCTTGTTACTTGCGGTACTGTTTCACCTGCATTAATAATGAAAAATCTTTAGAAGTTTTCCTACTTTAATTTGCTAGATTTTGTGGAGTACACAAGAGGTTGAGGTTGCATACACCCCACCTCTCTCTCTTTCTCAAAAAACACTACAGAAAAAAAATAGGGAACAGACAAAGGGTTGAAGTTTTCTAGATGCGTTAAAAGAAGTTTCGAATCTGATTTTAAAGCAGTGGCGGATTTACTAGGTGGGCGGTGGGGGCGACCGCCCCCTCCATGACTGTCATATTCTGAAACCAATATTATGGAATTGAAGAAATTACTAGCAATCTTTAGTAAATTACCGCCCATTAGCCAGGGCTAAAGCAGAAATACGTGAAATACACCGCCAGCTCAGTCATTTCCAGCCGAGGACTGCAGTTTCGTGCTTATTAGCACTCATCAGCCCGGCATAGGAAAGTGACTGAGCTGGAGATGGAAAACATCTTAAGGAAGCCAAGAGTGCGAAACAAACTGGTAGCTAATATAGAATTAGCAGACCAGACGAGTGACCGAAGCAATGGTTCGGTTCAACTCGAAGATTGAACGCGAGGCAAGGTATAGAGGCAAGAACGCGAGGCAAGGAAGTTCGCTACCAGTTTGTTTCGCACTCTTGGCTTCCTTAAGAGGTTTTCCATTTCCAGCTCAGTCACTTTCCTATGCCGGGCTGATGAGTACTATTAAGCACAAAACTGCAGTCCTCGGCTGGAAATGACTGAGCTGGCGGCGTATTTCACGTGCTAGCAATCGTTACTATTTTTAATCTAATAAATTCCACAAATTTGCTTTAAATTAATTTTAGACAGTTAGTCAAGGCTGGACAGCGTTACCCACTTTTTTAATTTGAACCTAAGCTCGTTTCCACCCTCTTCTTTTCTTTATTTTCTTTTTTTTTTTTTTTTTTTTTTTTTTTGAGCTTAATAATTTTTATACTTGTATATGTGTAATTTCATCTTTTTCTTCCAGGATTACACTATATTGGTATGATAAGACATTGCTATGATTTTGAACAGTGGTTCCTAATCCTGGGGGTGATCGCCCGCAGAGATGCGATTTGACAATTCAAGGTGGCCATACATTCGTGAGGGCGATTGAGGGGATTAGTATTATAAAAAACAAGATAATGTTGATAAAAAGTTAATTAATACCGACGGGTTTGAGGGATATGGCTTTTACTGTTTTCAACAGCCACCCTCTTGAATTAGACCATAAATCCGCCCCTGTTTTAAAGCAAAAGCATCAGAAATTTCTGCCACCCAAAAATTGCACCAAAGTTTGAAAATGTTAGAAGTATTTATGCCAAATTCTACTTGTCGAGACTTTCGACCTTTTTCACGTTGCACGAAACTTCATTTTAATAATTTTCGATATTGTTATTACAGAATAAATGTCTCAGTATAAAATAAGATAGAAAGTTTCAAATTGCATTGCAATTACTCCAGGGGTGTTCGGTTTTAGAACCTACTTTTAGTTAGAAACGTAACCCAGTTCTGTTCAAAATGGTGTATCCGTCATTCAAGCGTGGCTTCATTAGTGCAAAGCGTTTCCATCTAATGTGATCCAGTGACTACAGGGGAAGACTGGAAAATCTAATTACATCTACGGCCTTTTCGTGGACTGGTTTTAAACTTATGAAATCAACAGTCTTGATAATCCTAAAGGATGCATAAATTATATGTAAGTTATCGACTTACATATAATTCATCTTGGTCAAATGTAATGTTCAACTTGGTTGCTCAACCAAGATATGCTCAACCAAATAATGTTCAACTTGGCATATAATTCTTGATTTCAACTTTTATAGGCATAGCAATTGGTCGTTCATCTGTTGACAGCATTACTGTTTTTTTTAAAACTTTCATTTGTTGTTACTTTCATTGAAGTAAAATATCTGTAACTGTATGAAATTTCATGAGGAATCATTTTGTATTTTTTTTTTCATTGAAAACAGAGATTTGATACCATGAAACAATTTGCAGCTCTCCTCGTGACTTTAATTTTTCTACAAATGGACATTGTTCAAATTTTCAGCATATTCTATCAATCAGAAAATTGCTTACGTACAGCACAACTTTGTTTATCCGGACTAACTGAGACCAAAGACAATGCGGATAGTCCGTGAAAGATGGGCAATAAGTAAATAAGTATAACACACTCATAAATAAGCAGACTTATCTTTTACGACCGGGGAAAAAAATACAGTTTTTACGTAACTTAAAAATTTCGCTGAGACAGGCAGCAAATAGAACGAATCAGGTAGCCGCAACACTCAAAAAAGTTCCGAGCAAACGGCAAAACTTCGCGTAGATCCTAAATTTATTGATTGCCTGTGGGTCATTCCATGTGAAATGAGCAAATCAGCTGTGGCTGACATGTCACAGATTCAACGAAAATTTTTATTTAGGTAAACCATGCATATCTATGAAGAAATGCAAAGTATGGAAGGTTAAAAACTGTTTGTTGCTTTGTTATTGAAATTAAAAGTTGATGCTTGCGCTAAGCCTAAATTTTCAGATTTCATTCCTGCCAGTTTGTGGCTCAATAACTCCATAAGTTATAAACGTACACTTAAAAAATAAATATCTCCACATTTTATGAACAAATCTCTATTGGGAAAGAGCAAAGTAAAATTTATTCGGATCTTTTTTTGAATCTGAGATAGTAACAAATATTGAAATTTTGCCAATTTACTTCAGATTTCAAATCACTCCTCTAGCTCTTTTAATGAAAAAATAACAGTAAAAATGATTCAGGTTGAAAAACTATTTATGACTAACAATCTGCTCTAATTTAGTAATTGTTTATGAATTTCTTGCTGACGAAATAGTACTTTAAAAAATCAAAAATTTCATTTTTTTCCTCTATTTCAGATGTTTTTTTTGAAGATATGGGAATGCTCTAAATTTACTCAAGTTTTTTTACGTAACATATTGAAGTGTCTTTTAGATGCTACTAAATTTTAATCATTGGTATCAGTGTATTTTTGTTACTAGAGTAACTTGAACTAAGGCAAAATTTCATTAGTTACTTCTTTTTATTGTAAGTTTAGAAAAAATAACCATTTCTTTCGTGCTTCATTTTCTCAAAAGCATGTTTATGAAGTACTTGCTAAAATGTACATTTTTTAAAAATCGAAATAAATGTTAGATATACTTGCTTTTGCATCATTGAGTCGTTTATCTAGTTTTTTGAATTCTCGTAATTTCACATAACGGTCAATCCATACAGGTTCCATACATTACAAACTACTCATTCATGTCCAAATATTTCTAAGCTATAAAATTACAATATGTTTTTTTCAATACAATGTATTATATAGAGCACAATATACGTAATTTAAGAAGGTGCAATGAAGTTTTCACTTTTTATTTCCGTTTCAGTGTGTGAGTTGACTAGCAAAATTGCTCAATTTCAAAGACCTGTATCTTTTTTAAAAACCAAATACAAAAAACAATGTGTATAACATGTATAGTACTTGAATGGAATATTCAATTGACCAAGAAATTTTATTTTTAATTCCATCCCCTTTTGGTTTACAGGGGTCTAAAAAATGTAATTTTTGTCATTTTTCCGATTTTTGAGGGGCTGTAATCTATAAAGGGTGCACAAACACACAGTAACAGTTAAATATCCTTTTTAGCATGGTTCCAGTGATTAGTTTTTGCCGTATTTCATTTTGTGTTTCCGTCCCCTACGCGAGTTATCCCCCTTTGAAATGAGTAAAATTTTTACATTTGATCTTGAACTTTAACCTGTTGTCGTTATTTTAATTATTAACTTACAGCTACGTAACTCAGCATGTATTACTATCAATTTATGCACTTTAACATCAAAGCGTTAAATTTACTGTCATAAATGCAATTCAAATAGATTTTGGCCAAAATGCAAAGGTCTAAAAGTCCCATTTTTGACTACGAAAATCACTTTTGATGACCTCTAAAAAAATTAAAGGTCCGGTTGAGAGAAAAAATAAAAGTGGTTTTAAACATCTTTCATATCCAGTTTTTAGGGATATGAATTTCAAAAAAAAAAAATTGAAAATGGTCGGGTGCACCCATCCGTCGAACCTGTATGGATTGACCCATAAAACACAAAGAAAATGCTATTTTTCTGAATTTTATTTTACGTTTGGAAATCAAAAACCAATTTCGAGTTTTTTCAAGCAAATAGTAGAAACACAGCTCTATATTCTTGTAAAATTTTAAAATAGTCTGAATTTTCCCTCATTTGAATTTTTGTGTCTATGTGAAGGGGAAAATCATCATTTTACAAAATGTCACCAAGTTTAAAACTGATTTTGAAGACAAAGGAGTTAAAATACAACTTCAAAAGTAAGGTATTTCTTTTATGATACTTAGCACATTATTGGGTATTAATTTCATCAAAGCTAATGATAATGCAAAGCTTAAAGATTGAGATTAAAAAATAAAATGCTTAATTATGAGAAAATTGAAATATTTTCAGTTTTCGAAACTCGGTTAAAAGTTAACTATAATAACTTTGAAAATTTTATTGACATCAGATTAATTACCTTACTCCATAGATTGCAACAACATATAACTTTTATGTTTTCATTAAATAGTCAATAAGATACAAGCCTTCAAAAATGCAACATTTAGCATTTATGAGAATGCTGTTTAATTTGACCAATTTTCAATCGCATGTAACTATTCAAATAAAAAATTTTAAGCAAAATTATTTTAGATATTTTTATATAGGCATAAAAAGAACCTGTATACCAAATTTCATAAAAATCTTTTACTTTGCGGCCACCACTTTTTTGCGAATTTTGCTCATTTCGTATGGAATGAGCCCTGTACTTGTTTTTGCAGTCGTAAACTTAACCAGTTCGTTTTCGCATTTGTTGTAACTTTATTTTCCTCAAACAACTCTAACTCTTGAAGTTCTTTCTGATATTATTTTTAATCATTCAGAAAAGTATGTGAATTTAACTGGAAAATTGTGACTCTAAAAAGTGTTGCTTATTAAAAATAAGAGAGTTAAGAATTTTTTGGAGGGGAGTAGGGGGGGGGGGTTGCGCCATTGAGCTTAGGGGGATATGCACCCCTGTTGCTTTCAAAAATAAAATTTCAAGCTTGTATTATTTGTATTTATGAAACAAAATCTAGTGACAAAACTTCTCCAAATGTACCGTTCCATCACATGGCATTCCATGCCCTGCTGCAGGATAACTAAATATAGTTGTCAGAAGAGGTAAAGTTAATAAAAATGTAATGCTTCAGTTTTAGGGGTAAGTTTAATAGTTTTGAACATTTCGACAAACTATGCGGTTTTTAACTGTGGAAATAATTTTGCTTACCTACAAAAACTGAGTAGCATTAGTTCTTACTTTTGCCATACTGCTTCTTGGTTATGTAATTTTGCCGTATTTGTGCGCATTCATTTCTATTTGAGTAATTTAGTTTAGCACCACTTACTTCTTACTGTTGGAATACTGACTTGTATTAGTCCTCAAAACAAAATTCGTCAAAAGGTCCCAAATTAGGGTTTTGCAAGTACGATGGCACTTAATGGGGTGGTTTCCAAAAATTTAAAAGCGTTTTTTTCTGCAAGAGCATGTTTTAAAGCATAGGATCTGACCATTTTTTAAATAATGTGTTTAAGTTTAATATTTTTAAAAAAATTACTTAAAGCGGTGCGCTTTCATTGTTTACGGCTTCTGCCGATGACATCACAAATGATGAAATGCGATTCAGTGTTGCCATTCACAGTGCAAAATATTTAATTCGTAATTTTTATTCGCTTCTTGATTATCATAACGTGGAATCGCGGTAGAAAGATGCGGCAAAGTGCATCACTTGTGACGTCATCAAAACCACGCCTTGTTTCGAAAATCAGACATTTTAAAAAAATAATTAAAAAAATAACTGTTGGGGAAATGAAAGTGTTTTCTGGGTCCATGTTTTTTGAGCAATCACGATTGCTTATTGTCCTCACTTGACCGTCCTTGATGTTGTGGTTCCTTTTTCAGCTTGGACCAGGGGCCTCTGCAGCACCACCGCCCACCGTCCTCTGCAGGCAGCGCGGCTGCTCCGGTACTGAGCTATCCGCTTCTCCTGGTCGGAGGCGTCCACGTCCTACACACACGCACGCTCACACACACATACACACGCACGCTCACACACACATACACACGCTCGCTCACACACACACATACACACACACGACTTCACACACATACACTCACACATGCCTACGTGCATACACACATGTCTACGCACACACAAGCCTACACACTTAAACACAACTATGCACACGTAACCGCCCAGGAGTAGAGGCAGGCTTAGGGGGGGCGGGGCAGGAACCGTTTCTAAAAACAATAACTCCAACGAGTAGGGTCATGTCGCAGTTCGTGATTGCGAAAAACATAATTCGAATTCAAAATTTCAGAATTCAATATTTTTTTTTTTTTTTTTTGTTCATTCTATACATTTTAATGTGACTAAAAGTAGTTCTCATCACTGAAGGAACCACCCTATTGTACTGCTTCCTGCTACATTATTTTTGACTCAGTGAGATATCGGTGAAAGTAAAGTATAATGACCCGTGCTATTTGTGCACCAGAAAATGAAATCGTGTACAACGGAAGAACTCGTGAAAGATGGATCAAAATAATGTTTAATTTGTTCCATTCTTCTTTAAACCTCGCACGGAAACAGCGGAGAGAAAAACAAAAAGGAAGAAGTGAATCCCTATTTCGTAAGACATGAAAGCACAACTAGGAAAGAAAACGCGACTCATAGAAATGCGTATACCCAATTAGAAATACACCAAATGAACAGGTCTGGATATTAAATAGTGCATTAATAACAATGAATTTGCATATCTTGACAATAAGACAATGGGGAAGCTGCGTCGAAATGTAGCAAGAGGTACGGAACTTGCTTTCGGAAATGGTAATTTTTCTGAAATTAGTAGCAAAATCTTTTGGTTAATTGTTAGTTAAGGACGAAGATGGGTAAGTCAGATCACGCGTACGGCTAATTAAACCAGTTGTTCATGATCCCGGCTTGAAAAAATAGGCAAAACTTTCTATTTCCATTATCTACGGATTTAATTATTTTGATGATGTTGCAGTATACAGCTCCTCATTTCAATATTCATGGTCCGCTGGTTTTTAATACTAGCGATACCCGTCACGGCTTTGCCTGTGGTAAAGTTTAAAGGAAGATGCATGCGAGGTCATTTTCGCTTTTGTCGCGGACCTATTTAAAACATGGAGTTCGACAAGAGCGAGTATATAAACTTTAGGGGGGGGAAACCAGCTTTTTTTTTTTTTTTTTTAATGTAATAAAATGTTAGTAGAACTATTCAAGAATATGATGATAAAATTTCAATTAGAGATTCCGTTTAGTCCAGTGATATGAGCACTTAAAAAACTGCAAAGATTGGAAAATGTTCACCGCGCGCGCGGTTTTTTTTTTTTTTTTTTTTCAATCGCTTTTTTCTCGAAATGACTCTTTTTTTGCGCCCATATTCAAAATTTTAAGGGGGGAGGGGGGGGGGGGGTTCAGACATTTTCCTCGTGGTTCAGCAGGATATTTTCCCCATGCAAACCAATTTCAGCACAGATTAGAGTCAGTAAAACTTGACAATTTTAATAACTTATTCATTAATGGCTGGAAAAGAAATGTTTTTACATTTTTGCAAAGTTAAACCTGAGTACAACGATACTGTTGAGACCTAAAAATATATTGTTATAGACAGGTTAACGTTATATAGACAGTTCGAATATTCATGCTGACATTTTTCCGGGACCAAGGAAAATATCGTTATAGACAGGTTAACGTTATAAAGACAGTTCGAATATTCATGCTGACATTTTTCCGGGACCAAGGAAAATATCGTTATAGACAGGTTAACGTTATAAAAACAGTTCGAATATTCATGCTGACATTTTTCCGGGACCAAGGAAAATATCGTTATAGACAGGTTAACGTTATAAAGACAGTTCGAATATTCATGCTGACATTTTTCTGGGACCAAGGAAAATATCGTTATAGACAGGTTAACGTTATATAGACAGTTCGAATATTCATGCTGACATTTTTCCGGGACCAAGGAAAATATCGTTATAGACAGGTTAACGTTATAAAGACAGTTCGAATATTCATGCTGACATTTTTCCGGGACCAAGGAAAATATCGTTATAGACAGGTTAACGTTATAAAGACAGTTAGAATATTCATGCTGACATTTTTCCGGGACCAAGGAAAATATCGTTATAGACAGGTTAACGTTATAAAGACAGTTCGAATATTCATGCTGACATTTTTCTGGGACCAAGGAAAATATCGTTATAGACAGGTTAACGTTATATAGACAGTTCGAATATTCATGCTGACATTTTTCCGGGACCAAGGAAAATATCGTTATAGACAGGTTAACGTTATAAAGACAGTTCGAATATTCATGCTGACATTTTTCCGGGACCAAGGAAAATATCGTTATAGACAGGTTAACGTTATAAAGACAGTTAGAATATTCATGCTGACATTTTTCTGGGACCAAGGAAAATATCGTTATAGACAGGTTAACGTTATATAGACAGTTCGAATATTCATGCTGACATTTTTCCGGGACCAAGGAAAATATCGTTATAGACAGGTTAACGTTATAAAGACAGTTCGAATATTCATGCTGACATTTTTCTGGGACCAAGGAAAATATCGTTATAGACAGGTTAACGTTATAAAGACAGTTCGAATATTCATGCTGACATTTTTCTGGGACCAAGGAAAATATCGTTATAGATAGGTTTATTGTCATAGACAGTATTATTATACACAGGTTTCACAGCAAGAAGGTTCTAATTTCTAACGGGGGGCTTGAGCCCCCCTTGCCGCCCTATATGAGCGCCTTTGTCAGGAATACACACCAGCAACAAGTTCTGATGGAAACCATCCATAGACATCATCTTCTAACTTTTTTATTTCTGGCAGAAATGACTTTAATAAATTACAAAATGTGCTTCAAAATAAGAATAGAATATCTTTCAAGTTTGAACAAATTCCGATTATTTCTTCTCTGTTGAAAAAAATCACGAAAAACACTGAAATTTCTGCCTCCTAAACTCCCCCCCCCCCCTTAAACGTCGTGTTATGTGAAATCATACCAAACCACTAAAAACGGTATAGGGAGAAAAAGAGTAAAAAGACTTTTAAAAAATGCTAATTTACTCCAATTTGTTTCTGACGAATTCGAATCACGTAATTCGAAATGGGGTCATTTCCAAAATTTTAAAAGTCTTTTTTTTCTGAAAGAGCATGCTTTAAAACATAGGATCTGACCATTTTTTAAATAATTTGTTTGAGTTTAATATTTTTAAAAAAATGACTTAAATCGGCGAGCTTTCATTGTTTACGGCTTCTGCCGATGACATCACAAATGATGAAATGCCATTCAGTGTTGCCATTTACAGGGCAAAATATTTAACTTGCATCTTTACTCACGTGTATTGGCAACGATATGGTTGATAGCAAGCGTAGAGTGCAATTTTAATTCGCTTCTTGATTATCATGACGTGGAAAGATGCACCAAAGAGCATCATTTGTGACGTCATCAAGACCAGCCCTTGTTTGAAAAATCGGACATTTAAAAATAATAATAAAAAAAATAACTGTTTGGAAAATGAAAGTATTTTCTGGGACCAAGCTTCTTTTTTTTTTTTTTTTTTTGCTTATTCTATTAATTTCAGTGACTAAAGGTAGTACTTTTGACAAAAGGAAACAACCCCATTAAGAATGAGATAGGAAAGCTTTCAAAAACAAACAAAATTAACGCGGTTGGGTTGGTTCCCGTAAACTTCGTCACTTGGTGAGATTGGCAAGAATTGAAAGAACATTAATTTTTTTTTCCCATGGAATTTATCATTTTAAATGAATTTTTAACTAAACTTAATGGCCTCTTTTATTTACTTGCTGGTTTAATTTCAGTTTTATTTAAACTTTTCGAGAAATTATCTTAATGCAGAACATGACAAATCGGCGGTCAAGAAGCATATTTAGAATCAGATTTTGTAATTTGTATATTTTTTCACTTCAACTGCAGTGTTATTATTATTTTTTTAATTCATTCTATCTAACTAATGTACAGTGTATGATTTTTTGATGAATGAGTTCAATTGTTTATTTTTGAACAACACAAAATGTTTACACATTTAAAAAAAACTTAAAGAAAAACGTTGAAATAAAAATCCTTTCATTTCATAGTCATAAGAAGTCATTCTCCCCTGCTATCATCACTACTTATAAGTTCCCCATAACAGTTCAGGAAGCGTCCAAAAAGACGACGGCTTCCGGGAGGAATACTTTCAGCCCCCCCCCCCCCCCACGCACACATACCTACATAAATGAAACTGGCTACAAAATACTTTAGTCAGAGCCAGATATGTACACATGACGCCCATAGGCCCAATAATAGGCGCCGCCTCTACCGTACTTTACTTTATAAAATAACAAACTTAAAATAAAATGTTGCAATTTTATTCATGTGTTAAATGTTCCAATTTTTATCACTTTGTTGTTCATTTGATGCATGCTTGTGTAAAAAACAACTGAGGCTATGATTTTCTAATACAATAATAATAATAATAATAATAATAATAATAATAATAGTTTAAAAAACTTAAAAAACACGCTTTAGTAGCAAAACTAGCTGCGTGCCCGGCGTTGCACGGGCTACCTAAAAAATGAAAGTTATATCAAGTGACGCGAGTTCAACACTCAGGCTTGAACCAAAAAAAAAAAAAGTCACTGAAATTTTGCGGCAGATTGCGGAAAACCCCAAAAAGTAAACATTTTAAATCCCCTGATTACAGGAAAAGCCTCAAAATAAAAACAAGAATTTTACCTGTTCATATTCGAGAAAAAAAATGGCAACAGATCTTTCATCTCAATGATTTTCTTCACCCGCTATACATTTTAATAAAAGCATTGTTATGGAAAGTTGAGTTGAAGCACTGAATAATAATTTGGATGGAGGAAAGCCTTCGAAAAATATGGATTTGATTTTTAAATCTAAGAGTCATAATTAATAGTTTTTAATTGATATCTCCGCTATTTATTATCGGAGGATTATGTTAAATAGCCAAACATGAAGACGGGAGGATTACGAATCCATCGATACCTGGTTCGATGGTCAGTTCACTGTCGTTCGGGAGAAGAAGCTTGGACATAGATAGATAGATAGATACTCAGATTTTATATGTATAAGACTAGCTGCGTGCCCGGCGTTGCACGGGCTACCTAAAAAATGTAAGAGCAGTCCAGTTGATGCTTTTGTAGTACACTGACACTAGTTTCTAACGCGTTAAGGAATAAATAAATGCGCGTAAAGCAAGGTTTGCAAAACACCAGTAAAACATATTTTTGCCAAAACACCTCATCAACGTTATAATCGTTATCAATGATACAAGTTATGAGTACATTTTCAGTCAGCACAAAAGGGGAAAATATATGCATTATCAACTATAATCTTTACTCACGTTAAACTGAATTACATCTGATAGACTATATCGGAAATATTTATGCACAATAACAATCCGCTTTTTACATAAAATAGTCTACTACCCGGCGTTGCCCGGGTGTTTATTAATGCAACATACCACTCAGATAAATATTTGGATGGATTCTATCCACATGGTCGTACAAGAATTACATCAATCCGTTTTCCAGGTACAAACCCTCAAAGAACTCAAATAACTTGTAAATCACTCATTTACTTTACGACGTGCACGGTGCACCTCGAAAATAATAGCTATGTCTAGTGACGCGTGTTCAACAATCAGGCTTGAACAAAAAAAAAAAATCAGTAAAATTTTGCGACAGATTGCGGGAAAATAACCAAAAAGTAAACATTTTATAAACCCCGATTGCAAGAAAAACCTCAAAACAAAAACCAAAATTTTTTTGTTTATATTCGAGAAACAAAATGGCAACAAATCTTTCATTTAACGATTTTCTTCACGCTGTAAATTTTAATAAAAGCATTGTTACGGAAAGTTGAGATGAAGCACTGAATAATAATTTGAATGGAGGAAAGCCTTCGAAAAATAGGGATTTTATTTTGAAATCTAACAGTCATAATTAACAGTTTTTAATTGATATCTCCGCTAATTATTATCGAAGGATTATGTTAAATAGCCAAACATGAAGACGGGAAGATAACGAATCCATCGATACCTGGTTCGATGGTCAGTTCACTGTCGTTCGGGAGAAGAAGCTTGGACATAGATAGATAGATACTCAGATTTTATATGTATAAGATGAACTAAAAAGTTAAAAATAATCTTTGGATGACAAGTATATAAAGTAATTGACCAAACACTTAATTTTACTGTAATAAAAAAAGCGTGGGGGGCTGCCTATTTACATTTTTGCGTGGATAACAAGTGGAAGAAATTTAAGACAACTGATAAGAAGCCCCCCCCCCCCCACTGCAACGCTTTTTTTATTACAGTAAAATTAAGTGTTTGGTCAATTACTTTATATGCTTGTCATCCAAAGATTATTTTTAACTTTTTAGTTCATTTTTGTTACTTAAGCGTGGCTTTTTTTTTTAAACTATTATTTTATTTTTTACTTTTTAGTTCATTTTGCTACAAAAGCGTATTTTTTAGTTTTTTAAACTATTATTTTTTATAATGGAATGTATCTTAGTGTTCTATTGCATTATTTGCATCAGACATTTTGAATGCTTTCTGGTAAATTCATGCGCAAACATTGTTACACGCCGCAGCTCTGATTTGTACGTTGTAAGTAATTCTAATAAGCCACTGGCTATTTGTCTAAAGGAAAGTTGGACCCACAAACACACACGTTAAGCTAATAAAAGCGTGTTAATTAGAATAAAGCAATAACTTATCGTTAATAAATTAATTTGATTATAGAATATTGCTCTGTCATCGGGTCTGAGGTTGCATTCCAAATTTTAAAAGAATCCGATCACAAAAAGTGGGCGAAAGTGGAGTTGCAAGATTATAAATTTAATTTCGGTGTAGACGGGATTAGAACGCACGCCCAATGATTCCCGGAGGTGGACGTCAGCGAAGCCCCGCGCATAAGACCGTTCGGCCACGAACGCTCATAAAGTGGTGGAATGTACTAACAGTAATAAGCCACTAGCTCATTGTCCAATGGAGAGTTACTCACAAACATACAAGTGAAGCTAATAAAAGCGTGTTAACAACCTTTCTCTCAAAGGCCAAAATTGAAACCGTTAATACAGTCGAACTCGCCTATAGGGAGCCCTGTTTTTACGAGAACTCGGATTCAGCGAGGAAATCGAAAAGATTTGGTTGGTAAAATGTTAAGTCTGGGGAACGAAACTCGTTTTTAACGAGTAAACCGTTAAAGCGAGCAATATTTTCGTAATTCATAAAATGTCTGTTGATTTCCTATTCCATTTTTGGAAAAATTCCATTTCCATTTTCAGTTCAACGGAAAGTTAGAGATAAGACATAAATCATGAGAACAAGTGAGGACACGGCACTTTTATAAAATTCGTGGAGTACAGGATGTTTTAAAAATTATATGTTTGTTGAAGAGAATGTTATCATTTCCGAAATATATTTTCGAGGATATTGTAGCTGAAAGTCAAGAGAGAGAAAGAGAGAAAAAAAAGAAAGCGACTACCATAACCACAAATGTGAAAAATTTGAAGTTAAATCTCGACGTACTTGACTTCTTAAGTGCAGAAAAACTTCAAACTATTTTGAAGTCACTGATACAATTGACGATTGTTTTCGGACCCCACGTTCCTCGAAAACTATAACAAGAAAGAGACAATAAGACAGTTCAAATCAAACAACCAATTTTTTGGTACTGTACAGAAATCTAAAAATAACAAAGCATGCATGTATAACTTTTTATGTTTTTTTTTTCACGAACACGTTTTTTACGAGCACTCTGTTATAACGAGCTAATATCGCGGTCCCTTCTCGTTCGTTATAAGCGAGTTCGACTGTATATTAGTTATTAAACTCAACTAGTTGACAGTAAAATTAGTTTAACTTGTAATCCCATCCTGTGCATAATCAAACTTCTGTGGATTGTACGAAAAAGAATTAGTTTCTTAGACTAAACTGGTCAAGGAAACAGTCGTCGGTATGGAAACTCATTTGTTTTGAGAAACGACCATTACACTATAATGAAAATGCTTTAGTTAAAGCTATCGATGAGTTAACTATTTCTCATCACCAGAAGATTTTATTACTCAAAACACTGTACTACGTTACAAAAATTCATAAGATTAACATAAAATAAGGAATTACCTGACTACACTAGTCAAGAAAAATAATAATAATAACTTTTTGTGTGTATCCTGGTTTTAAATAGTCAATACTTACTAATTTTGCATAGAGAAAAACGAATATGGTAGTGGATTTTTAAAATTAGCTTTTGTTTTCAAGATTCATAAAAGCTCACTGGAGAAAGATGCACAGCAACCACACATTAATTTAAAGGTAATGTTAAAATGGGGGAAAAAAATCTGTGCGATAAATGTTTTTAAAAGGTCTTGTTTTATTAAACACTAGTAGTACCTGCTAGGACTCGACCGATGCATCGGCCTGGCCGATGCATCGGCGCCGATGGTTCAACAATTTAGCCATCGGCATCGGCATCGGCGGCCGATGCTAGTTTGCAGGAAACATCGGCCCATCGGCCTTAAAAACATCGAAAAGCCGATGGAATTGGCCGATGTTTTTGACAAAAAAAAAAGGACCATTGCTGTTTTACTTTTTAATACAAAGTAAAGGGAGTTATTGTTTTCATATAAAATTGTTTAATTTAATTTCAGTATGAATTTCCATTTTAGTCACCCCTGAAAGAGTTTTTCATACTGCATTCAGGTACCAAACAAGTTAATTATTGCGTTGTTTCTTGCAGCTGGATGTACGTATATATCTCTCATAAGTCATAACTCAAAAATGGTAAGCTGTAGAAGGATAAATTTCGCATGTGAGGTGTGCGTACGTTCCAGTTGTGCACTTCCCTTTTTGTTTTCGATCGGGTGTTCTGAAAAGCCTGTTTACTCATTTTTTTAAGTTATTAATCACTTATTTCAATGCAAAACTAATATAGCGTCTCAGACTGACGATCATTTGGTGATATATTGCCGAATTGGAGACTATGGAAACAAATATGAAATGGCGAAACCGGTTTTTGTGTCATTTTATTACATTCCCGTAGAACCGACGGTAATTTTTAATTTTTCGATATTTGTAATATGAATCACAGTAATGCAGTCTTTTCTGTATCGCTTCGGCGGAGTTACAAGTTTTGGGCCCGTCGAAATACATTTTGGGGCCCTATTTCTCTATCACAGAAGTTGTAATCAGAAGCATTTTTGTAACTCCTACGGTGCCCCTATGGTTTTGGGGATTCCTGCGCAATTGCAACATTTGCTATATTTTAAATCCGCCACTGCACGTCAAAACAAACTCGGGTGCAAGTTTTGAAAGGGTTTTTCTGCTGAATCTTTATGATTATTTTGAACTCTATTTTTTACGACTATTTTTTGAATTTCCGAGAACATTGCGAGGCCTCTCCTCCCACTCCCTGAATTTTTGAAATTAAATTCTAGTTGTACTTCTGAGTTCTTTAAAACTAACACCATTCATAAAATTAGAGATTTTTTTTTCTTTCGAACTTTATCTATTGCTTAGAAAGAATTTAGAGCATTAATGTAAGAAATTGATTAAAGACGTTTCGAATGGTGACATAATTCGGAAATCAATGGGACTTTTGAATTTTTTCTTCGGAAGTGCTGAAGTAGATTCAGAAACTTTTCCGAGACTTTGGTGGTAGCGGTTCTGTACTAAAAAAACGAGACCGAGGTTGGGGCCGAAGTGTGAGTCACTCCGAAATCAAAGGGTGACCCCCCTAACCCTCCCTCGTCGTTTCAAGCATTTCTTAAATATTAACATTAAGCAATCATTTATTTCGGTCAAAAAATGTCATTTTGCGTATTTCTCATACTTGTTTCACCTATATTTCGTAATGCGCCATCTTTTTTGCATCTTTAATAGCGATCGATTTTTTTTTCTGTTGTAAGTAAGTATTTTTATGTATTTAAATAAAATCAATGAATAAGTTACTTTTGTTTTTTATGGAAAAGTTTCAAGGATTTTCTATTATGCAGTTTTTTAAATTTCAGAAAATTATTGCTAAATTGAAAAAAATAATTTGAACTTGTTTGTAAACTTCATAAAAGATTAAACAATCAAATTGTTCAAGATTATGTGTGCAAACATTAGATCAAGTAGTATATGTATTCAGTTATTAACTTGGTGTACATATTGAGTTTGTTTATTGTAGCTGCGTTTTAAGAACCTCGCTCTTTTCATGACTATTTCTTTTTTCAGCAAAATCTATGTCACTGTTATAGCTTTTATGAAAAATGCAAACTTTTCTATTCATAAATTTTAAATAAATATAAAAATATTCCTGTTTTGATTTAATATTGTAATTTATCTGTTAGCTTTTTTCTTTAGTTTGATGACTAAAAAATGTCTACGTGAAATCTTTTCACTTCAATTGCGTAATTTGTTGACGGTTTCATAGTTTTATTTTTTATTTATTTATTTATTTCTTTGAATGATTAAACAACTTAATTTAATGTTTTTTAACTATGTTTAATGTCCCTAAATCCATACATTATTACAATATTACTGAAATCTTAGTTATATGTTCAATTAAAAAAAAAATCAATTGGTTATTAAACAGTCTCTTTGTTCTTCTTCCTTTTTTATTTTTATTTTTGGCTGTTGTTCTTTCTCTTTCATCATACAGCAGTCAAAAAAGGAGAAGCTTAACCCTATACAGATGATACGTAGTACGGTCCAAAAGTTTGGGGACAAGTTGTATAAAGCCTTACCCAAAATAGTTTACATTACCGAAGCACATTCACCTTCAAAAGGCCAGCTTGAGGGGCTACGTACATCTGCCAGTGTTCATATAACTTTTGGAAACACTCCTGGAAACCATTTTTCGCTACCTTCTACGATGCAGCTTTATCTTCTCCTGACAGAAGAAAGCGGCGTCCTTGGAAATGTTTTTTTTTGCTGGGAACAGGTAAAAGTCAAACGGAGCTAAGTTCGACGAAACGTTATGTTATTTGTTTGTCATACCAGAGTATTGACCAATCGTACCGTGCATCCTCAACATGAAAGTCGCCTTCTTACCCACGATGAAGTCAAAGCAGCAACGCAAGAGGCCTTACAGGAGGTTGCGAAAAATTTCTTCCAGGAGTGCTTGTAAAAGCTATACGAACGTCGGCAGAAGTGCATAGTCGTTCAAGCTGACTATTTTGTAGATAGATGTGTTTCGATAATGTGAACTATTCAGGGTAAGGTTTTATGCAAATTGTCCTCGAACTTTTAGATCATACTAGTACGTATGAGTTTTCAACTTACTATTTCATAACGTTTTTGAGTCACGCAAGTTTACGCGCATGAAGACATCACAAAAGAATTTGCGATAATTAACTGAGGAGGCGTTCAAAATGGATATTTCGGTCATCTATATGTTCTTAGGTACATATGCATGTACAGATGTGCCGAAAAAACATGTGAAGTATAAATTGGATGATCGTAAAATAAAAATTTAGGTCGAAATCTGATTTTTTTTTTTTTGTGATTTACAATCCCTTATTCGCAGAAAGGAAATAAAGTGAAATGAATCAATGATCCTTTAAACCTCTGACAATCGTATCAATTTATTTCTGTTTGATTTTTTTTTTTTTTTTGCCATCGGCCAACGGCATCGGCCATCGGCCATCGGCCATCGGCCATTTGGAGGAAAACAATCGGCCATCGGCCATCTTTGAACAATCGGCCAACAATCGGCATCGGCCCATCGGCCAAAAAGTGCCATCGGTCGAGCCCTAGTACCTGCACGACTTTGCCCGTAGTAGAAAAATTAAAAGGTCTTTTGGTTCGCCTGTATATGTACAAATTATGTTCTTTCTCGCCAAATGGCATTTTCTTTCTCGCCAATTGGCTTCCCATGTTACGGTTCCACGTTATGATAGCATGGTAATTTACTCGTCCCTCTTATGATAATTTTGCTCGGGAAAATGTTCTTAAAATTGGAGTAGAAAAAGAACAAAATCGAATTTTCAAAAAATCGCTTCGAGGTGCACACCCCCATGCTACAAACTAACTTTGTACCAAATTTCATGAAAATCGGACGAACGGTTTAGGCGCTGTGCGCGTCACAGAAATTCAGACATCCAAACAGAGAGACTTTCAGCTTAATTATTAGAAACTAGTGGTACCCGCACGGCTTTGCACATAATAGAAAAATTAAAAGATCTTTTGGTTTGCCTGTATATTTACAAATAATGTATGGTGAATTTTCTCGCCAATTGGCTTGTACCCATGTTACGGTTCCACGTTATGATAATTTCGTATCTCGCCAATTGACTTTTGCCCATGTTACGGTTCTACGTTATGATAATTTCGTAATTTACTCGTCCATCTTATGATATTTTTGTTCTTAAAACTGGAGTAGGAAAAGAACCACATCGATTTTTCGAAAAATCGCTTCGAGGTGCACACCCCCATGTTACAAACTAACTTTGTGCCAAATTTCATGAAAATCGGTTGAACGGTCTAGGCGCTATGCGCGTCACAGAGATCCAGACATCCTCCGGACAGACTTTCAACTTTATTATTAGTAAAAATAAAGATAAAGAAGAATAAACAATGCTTATTGTTTTGGAAAGCAGTGTTTGCTTTTGGTTTATTGCTGTTTAACACTTCATTTTCTATTGCTTTTTGTACGTCAAGCGTCTTGTAATAGTTCAGCACCGCTTGGTGAGCATTAACTCTGCCCAATGACCATGATATCTGCGTCCCATTGCATAAAGATATCTTGGCAAAACCTTTGCTCATTCTCACTGCTCAGAGCTTAAACTTTTAAGCAAAATATCCTGGAAGAAGTGAATAAAATAGGGTTTCAGAGACACATCATTCATCAATGGTCACAGAACTTCCGCAGGGATTGTTTGACCAACTGTTTTAGTTCTCGTCTTCTGTGCTGCTTAGAAATACTTGTAATTAGTGGTCTTCCGGATATCCGAGGAGAAATAAAGATCTGTATCTGCATCTGTATCAGTTACTTTTTTAACGGATCTTAAACGGATTTTTTCTGAAAATCCTTAAATATTTGAATAAAAGACTCTTAAATTCCATTTAAATTAGATTTTATTCCCTATTTAAATTATAAGGTATCATTTCAGACACCAACGGCCCTCTGAGACATGTTTTTTTTTTTCTTCTTCTTCTACAAGGATTATGCATAAAGCCTGTTCCGGCTTCTTGATCGCCTCAACGCTTCCTGGGCCTACCACGGTCTCGTTTGCCCCTTGGTCCGTAATAAAAGGCAGCTCTTGGAAGTCTCCCTCGTGCCATACGTCGAACATGGTTTTTCCAATCGTTACGATATTCCGTAATTTTTTCATTGAGGCTGAATATCTGTAATTCCCTTCGAATAGATTCATTCCTTATTTTGTCTAGAATAGTGCAATTCTTCAGTCTTTTTTCATTTTTACTTAAGATTAGTTTTTGTTATTGATTTGGGGTTTCTGTTATTCTTCATTTTGGTTTTTCTCGGCATTCTTCAAAAAAAGTGAGACAAAATTCTCTATTTACTGTTCGTAAAGATGTTCTCGGCTCTGTTATTCCGTCGGTCGGAGTAAACCGGGTGGAATGGGTCAGCGCTCCATTTATGCTGAAATAAAATGCGAAAAATTATTTCTAGCCTATCCAGTAGCAGCTTTACACTCTTGCCCGTGTATCCTACATCTACCGAGCAAGCTAGAAATATTTTTTCATACTCTATTTAAGCATTAATGCAGCGCTGACCCGTTCCTTCTAACTCTCTCTCAATTTTAACGGAGATTTCTTTGAAGAGTAAATCATAGTCTTTATTATATTTTCGCCGTAGATGACATTTTTTGAAAAAACTGTTCTTATTATGACGGGAATTCCTTCCGTGATAAATTTCAAACTTGGATAGTTGAATTGGGCAAAAACATTTTGAGATCCGCATCCGTATCCGCGGATCTTGACACTAATGATCCGTATCCGTGGATATACTTTTTTAACGATCCGGTACATCACTACTTGTAATATACCCTTAAAGGCTTCTTGGTGTTTTTTTTTCTCCCCTCGGATTTTTTTTTTTTTTTTTTAAATATTGATTTCCATAATTGCGCGTATTTGAAAGGCCGTTAAAAATGATCTCCGTAACAATAGCTTCAATATATCTTGAAAATTTCCCCCTACATTATTGTAAAATTATCTTTGTTTACAGCTTTCAGGAAGTTCTTCATAATTCCCAAATCTACCTAGAACTCCAAACTTTGGCTGATTTTGGTCATTTCTCTTCCCAGAATTTAAATTTCTTGTAGTCCATTTCATTTTTTTTAGTAGTGAGATTTTCTATCTCAACCTAGGGTCGGAAGTTTAGAGGACAGTCAGTCCAATAGCGGGTATTTAAATCTGCCAGGTAAAAAGAGCATTAGTGGGAATTCACAGTCCTAGTTGGCCCCGTATCTTGAAAACTAAAGCTAATCTAAACTCTTCTTCCAGTGAGTTCTGAACTGTGTGAGTTTAATAACTCTACTTCTGGAAAGAGCTCTGGAACCAATCGCATAAAATGTTTCCAGTGGCTCGATTACTTTCACGCCAGAATGCAGTTGATTACGCATAATCTGCATTCTTTAGGAGTTAGGAATTTGAGAGGGGAAAATGTTGTCTGCTTGCATTGCCGCATCCGCGTAAAACCGAAGCCCCATCCGCGTAAAATAAATTAAAGGTGTCAAATCTTAAACCGCGTATAATCAAAACCGTGTAAAATAAACTCGCGTAAAACGAGGATAGACTGTATTGAAGAAAATCTGTTTCCACAAAACACTTTTACAAGCTATATCTTGAAAACTATTGGGTCTAAAAATATGGTTCTGGAATCATATTGTAGCAAATTTAGTCTACTTTAAAAACAATAACTAAAGGAATTATTGAAAAACTAGTCGTTTAGGGTAAAATCGCCAAAATCTACAGAAAAGGCCAAAATTTCACGGATTTTTCGAATTTTAACTATGTTGCGTTCTATTAAATCAATATCATAAAAAACTCAGCAAACAATCAGAACTACTGAATTTGACGCTAGGTACCCCCCCCCCCTTTCAGGCGACAAGGTTACTGGCAGAGATGGGCAGATTTGTATTCGTAAATCCGAATCCGAATTTGATTCACAGCACCTTAACGTGTCAATCCGAATACGAATACATTCGTATTCACAAGTGTGAATTCGAATAGATTCATACTTGCAAATGTGAAACCGAAAACGAAATTCGGATTCATACCTATGAATCCGAATCCGAATCTATTTGGATTCAGATCTATGAATCCAAATCATTTCTGATTCACATCTATGAATACGAATTCATTTGGATTCACACTTGGATTCACTGAAAAATTCAATTTAAAAGGCCATTATAAATAAATAAATGTTTGTTTGTACCTCGCTACAGTTCGAATTTTGGGTGTTAGCGAGTTTTGAATGTATATTTATTGGCGTCAAACTAAGTAATTGACCCAAAAATGAACTTCCTACTATTTGGAACTCCAAGTCAAATACGACTAGATCCAGGTTTTAAAAGTCCATAAAAAGTTAAAAATCATGATTTTATGGTCATAAACGCTAAAAATTTCCGCTAATTTTTCGTACAGTCAAGGACCCAAACTTGGGACAGTTTTGAAATCTACTTCTACTAGCATATTAATCATACGTTTTCCATTCGAACAAAGTATTCTATTTTCAGGATCTGCCTTACTACGTCCCTTCAAGACCACGTATAAGTATGTAGATTTGTCCCTTTAAAAATAAAACAAAAAAATGTTCATTGTCTCAAGTTAGGGACCCTCCCTAACTTGGAACACTTTTTATTTTGATCTTTGTTTCATGTATTCAGAAAAAGATAATAGTTTGGGACATCGACTGTCATTTTAAAGAAAATTATTTTACAACCCAATAAAGAAAAAAATATCATTAGATAGAAATAATATGATCTTGTAAACTTTCAACGATGATCAGAATGTACACGTGCCTCTGAAAACATTGAAGGTCTCCCCTGCCTTCTTAATTCTTTTGAATGTAATATTTCTGCTTTCCCCTCTTGGAAACATAAAAGCAATTGATAAACCCAAATAATTATTAGCAAAGCTTATTTTTAGCTTTTAATGTTCCTTATTTCACATCATTTCACATTCTTTTCATTCCTTCATAGTAACGAATTCATTCAAATGAATTAACCTGATCTATACTTAGAGACTCATTTTCATTTGTAGACGCAACAAATGTATTTTTTTGACGAAAAGTTTTTTGTTCATGAATAGTTTCAATTTTTTTTTACCAATGACAACTGTTCTGTCCTGTTATGGTATGACATATTTATTGTCATTAAAATATCACTGAATTTATAAAATTCTGTATCCATACGCTTTTATTTTAATACAATTATGCAGTTTTTTTCCTCAATATTCTTTATACACACTATTTATGGTTTAATTCCATAACTTGGAAGTCCCTAAATTGTCCCGCAGTGTCCCTAATGTGGAACATATTTACAATTTCTCAAATTTATGAATAAATAAATTCAACTGAATTAGTTGGGTGCAAATGAATTTCTCCAAAAGAAACACAGGTACATAGGCGAGATGAATTGTGAAACGAATTCAAACTAATGCTGCTCAGTTAGCGTAGATTACCAAAATTATTTCCATACTAAAAAATTGCATATTTTTTCGAAACGAATTGTGAAACGAATTCAAACTAATGCTGCTCAGTTTGCGTAGGTAACCAAAATTATTTCCATACTTAAAAATTGCATTTTTTTTTTTTTTTTTTTGAAATTTTCAAACTCATAAAAATAACCCGTAAAACTGATACATCAAAGTTCAACTCACATAGCCTGCCAAGTATGGGCACTTGACTAACAAATTAGTATTATGATCAAGTTTATCAACCTTTCAATCAAGTTAGCGTTTTCATTATTTACTAGTAAGTTTACTAACCAAATGTTTCACGAAAAACAGAAAATGCGGAAAAAAAAAGGTAGATATCACAACATTTTGCGTTGCCAAGGGGACGGGAAGATACTGTCATACAGTGTGTGTTCATTCCATCAAGGGTTTATGAATTCAAGACTGTGACTTCATAAGATTCTCACATACACAATAGTGTTAACATCACACAGCAACATCAGATTGAAACATCACATGAATAATTAATCTGTGGTAAAATTATACAAACAAATCAAAGTTTCAGTTTACATTACTTTGGTAGAATTCCACTTTTAAAATTTTTGGACCCATACCAATATCGTCACTTTTCTTCGGAAATTCACTAACACCCAAAACTCGACCTGTAGCGAGGTACTGACAGATATTTATTTATTTATATTGAGCTTCTGAATTGAATTTTTCAGTGAATCCAAGTGTGAATCCAAATGGATTCGTGTTCACAGATGTGAATCAGAAATGATTTGGATTCATAGGTCTGAATCTGAGTAGATTCAGATTCGGATTCATTGGTATGAATCCGAATTTCGTATTCGGATTCACACTGGCAAATATGAATCTATTCGAATTCACACTTGTGAATACGAATGTATTCGTATTCGGATTGACACATTAAGGTACTGTGAATCGAATTCGGATTCGGATTTACGAATACGAATCAGCCCATCTCTGGTTACTGGACTCTCAGGCGCTTTCTCCTATCTGCGCAGTAGGCAATCGCGGAAAGTCCTATTACGCAATTATGAAGATCCCAGTTATAAATCACGGGATCCCTTTCAAGTGTTTCGCAATATAACCACGTGGAGCATATTCCTGGGTGTTAGTTACTGTGGTTTTCTTGATCTTTCTCAGTGACGAACCGAGTTCTTTTGCCAATGGCCTCCAAGAAGAAATTCTCAGGAAGCGATTCGATTTCGATTTCTTATGATACGCACTTGCTAGAAAGGAAATATTTTCATACATCGTTTGAATGGAAAATTGCATGCGTATATGATAGAGCTCGAGAAGCGGACAATAAGATCATAAGTCCGGCTTTTCGGTGTTCTAATAATTCTTGGCAATTAACTTTGTATCCCCGGGGAAGGCATTTCGCAGCAACAGACGCCTTGCTCCATCTGAACATAGTCGACTATGTTCAATCTTGTGACTGCACCATTTATTTTGATTTTCAGGTTTTTGACCAAGATGGAAAAGTATTGAGGACATTTGTCAGTGAAAAATGCAAATTCACTTCTTACTACTCCGATGAAAAAGCTTCAGTATGTCCTGTGAACTCGCTTCTAAAACGGTCAAATCCGTTAGTAATTTCATTCAATATTTTTGTGGAAGAAAATGCTTATCCAGCTCCAAATTCGAAAATGCAATCAAATACTACTGTCAGAGGTATGCATTTTTATGCTTTCGTTGAACATTTTTGCAATATGCTTTTATTGTTTTTCAGCATGTGTATGAAAGTTGTAAAATAAAGTAAATAAATATACAAAAAAATACTTTTAATATCCTTATGACAAAGTTAAATCAAAATAATTAGCAATAATAAAAAAATAAATAAATAATTTGAACAAATGTATAAAAATAATTTTTGAAAGTACTAAACTTATTGATAATCTTCGCCGATATATATCAGTCGATACATATTGTGATATATATCACGATATATATCCAATATTTATTTTGAAAATATGATATTTTTGATATTTATTTTTTCAACTATGGTATTTTCAATATAAAAAGTATGTTAATCATGGTAATTTTGTTGATTCATTTTTAAAAATAACCAAAAAGTTGTTTACTATATTTTATAATGTATAATACATCATTAATATAACAAAGTAATATAATATTCCATTTTAATTGTGTTTTATATTCATAAATTTATTAGTAATGCAGCAATTTTAATTCATATTAAAAATGCCTAATTAAATGTTAAACATTGCTCAGAAAAAAGGAAAATGTCTTATGACTGTGCCCCGACTAATGCATATTATACCTATTTCCGAATCATATAACTGTGTAAAAGTAGCTAACAGAAGAAAAATGATTAAAACAGCTAATGCGAATTTAACTCCATTAAAATTGTTAGAAATGTAAGCTGCAATATTAGATATAAATAACGAAAGAAACATGAATTTTAAGTCTACATATTGTAATTATAATATAAGAAATTAAAGAGTGATTTGAGGATAGGGTTGGAAAGTTTCTGCCGAGGCGGTTAAAACCACTGGTGGAAACCGGTTAAAACCGGCATAGCAAAAACCACTTTCTGCTACATTTGTGGCAAAAACTCAAAATGGCAGAAAATTAATTATTGACATAGAAAATGCATGGAAAAAATAATTGTTAACCAAAGCACAATTTAATTGCAATATTATCACAATTCAAAATCAAATATTACATTGTTTGTACCCTGCAGTTGCCCCTTAGAAAAGATGGTTCCTAAAATATAAACAGTTTTTCAATTTAATATGCACAAATTAGAATATTCTTGCAACAGAAGAGCTATAGGCAATGCATCAAGGAACAAGTAAAGCTCGGGAAACTTTCATTTGTTGTATATATTTTTTAACTAGTTCACCATGTAGTAACTTGGATTGTGGTAAAAATTTGACTGGAAAAATAAGATTCGAGAAATGGGGCCAATTTGTTTTGCAAAGCTGTGACATTAGGTACAAAATCTATGTTAATGATGGCAAGTTAAATTCTAGCTATGCTTTCCCTTTTACGACAGTAAAGCTCGAAGTAAATTGTAGTCAATGTAGTGCTGGGCTGAGTACAAAAATGGAATCTGCAGCTGAGCTCAAAATGAGAAATCTGAAATCACTTTTTTAATTTTTATGCCTCCATGTATTTTATTTAGATGCCACTTTTTCAGGAATTTTATTTTAATATTTCACATTCACAAATAGTCATAAAACAATGTATTTAGGTAGTATATGTTACAAAGAATCACCTAGTGACAATAATTTGGATAAAAACTGTAGATACGAATTATACTCATGTGCTTAGCACACCAGTGTAGATCTTATATTATTTTTTTAAAAAAAGTTGTATATATATTTGTTATAGTATTAAATTGTTATATGATTTTTTAACCTTGTTTTTTTCGGCATGTCGGAAAGGACAAGGAAAGAGTTGTTGAAAATCTGGTGCCCCTCATATTTTGCGGCATGCCGGCAAATGCGGGGTAATACGGTAGTTTATTATAATTATGTACAGTTCAAAACACTACCTTTTCACAGTTCAAAACCCTAAATGAAGCGAGATATTTTTAGTATAACTAATCGCAAAAATGTTTTTGTTTTGAAAATAAATTTAAAGATTTAATACTGTTTAAAAATGTTAATTGTAAATAAATGTTATCACCATAAACAAACCACAAGGTTATGCTGAAACGATAAAATTGGCGTATTATAACGATCAGGCTAGGATCTATATTTTGCCCCCCCCCCCCCCTGCAAAAACCACCAGGGACCCGAACCGCACACTTTATTGGATCCCCCCCCCCCAAATAACTAACTTTTTAACGAGTGATTGTTTTAAATTTAAAGTCGGTTTAGATTTTCTGTGATGCACAAATTAAATGTTTATTTATTATTTTTTGTTTTCTCGGCCATCCCCAACCCCCGCGTTGCGGAGTCTGCGGGGATGAAGCTCGTTTAAAATATGTACACCTTATCACAGTTCAAAACCTTAAATGAAGCGAGATATTTTTAGTATAACTAATCACAAAAATTTTTTTTTGTTTTGAAAATAAATTTAAAGATTAAATGCTGTGTTAAACTCACCTTTCGTTAGGGGATTGCGTTATGTTGCGACGATCATCCATCTTCTGTTAGTTTCATTACTTTTTCTACTATCACTTGACGCTTAAAGCTGACCCAAAGAGTAAAGAAACAGAATTTCCCCGAACATGCGCGCTGCTGTCATATGCGCGAACGAAAGGAATGCCAGATGAGTGTTGCGCCGTTACGCGTTATGTCACAAATCGGTAAATTTTATTTATTTATTTTTTATTTTTTTGAGTATACTACATTACAGATTTACGTATATGGTAATCTCTAACAATTGTTTCTTAGTGGATCAGTGAATTCTTTTTTGGCATTGCGATGAACAAATTAGACCGGAAGAAGCTTTCCTGTCGCCGTTTATGTTTATATTGAAAAAAAAATCTCTTATGTTTATTTTGAATGCATTCAATACTCCGTTGAAGCGGAAATGGTTTTTGGAAATTCCAGATAATCTTAACACTGGCAGCAGCGGATTTACAGGGTGTCCTGAAAAAGACTGTTTTCAAAAATTTATAAGAAGAAAATGGTGAATGACATTTTTTTTTTTTTTTTGAAAATTCATGTAGTGGGCCGTAAGTTTCGTCCCCCAGAGATCCTTTTGCTATTGATACTATTGATTGTTTGATGCTATTGAAGAAAAATTTGAGGCAGTTGAAGGCCGATTCATCGCAGTGGAAAACAAAATCGAAGAAAAATTTGAAGAAAAGTTGAGTACCGTTGAAGGCCGATTCAATGCTGTAGAAAATAAATTGGAAGAAGAGATCTTAAAAAAGAGATCTGTAAAAACCAGGGAAGGAAATTAGCGACGTCTGAAAGCGGTTCTGCTGACTTTGTGCATTCTGCTACACGACCTTTAACTAAGCTTGCCGACGGCATGTCTTCATGGCAAGTGTACAAGACCCAGTTCATGCCAGTTTCCGAAGGAAATGGATGAGACTCGGTTACCAAGGCCTGCCATCTAGCAGCATCTCTGAGAGGTGACGCAGCGGACATTCTTCAGACCCTTCCGGACACCCAGCGCCTGGATTTCGCCGCCCTCACATCTGCATTGGAGCTTCGCTTCGGTGCCAGAAGGACTTTAGCCGACTCCAGCTGAAATCTCATCTACAGAAGACAGGAGAAACCCTGCAAGAGCTAGCGGCGGACGTCGACAAACTGTCTCATCTGGTGTTTTGCGACTGTCCTGCAGATAGATGTTCGAGACAACCTTGCTCTTAATTACTTCATCGACGGAGTTCGGGATCTGAAATCCAGAAGGCCTTCCGGATGGACCATATAAACTACCTGAAATCTACTTTGGTGTATGCGATGAAGTACGAGGCCACCCAAGAAGCAACCAGTGTGATTCACCATCCAATCCGGACTCTGGAAGCTGATGAGTCTGATTCCAGGTCGTCCCACCTCGCTGAACTTGAGAGACTACTCGGTGACTTGGCAAGACATCTGAACAGCCTAACAGCCCAAAATAAACAAGAGCATAAGTGCTGGAAATGCGGTAGTGGAGGGCACCTGTCTGGAGTTGTCCGGCTCGCCAAGCTACGTGAGGGAAGAAAATCACCACCACCAGAGCTCTGCAGATTTCCTCTACTAGTAGTGGCAGTAATGGACTTTTCACTTGCGTTTATGTAAATGGATCGCCCTGCAAACTGATCGACACAGGAGCCAATGTGACCATCATTAGGACAGATGTGGCTCGCGAATTTGGATTGAAACTTTTGTGGACATCGCCACGCGTAAGTCTCCAGACTATGACAGGTGACAAAATCGAGATTGAAGGTAAAGTGGACTTGGAAATAGTGTTCGGGAATGCCACTTACCATCATACGGCATTCGTTTCTGACATCACGGACCCCCTTCTTTCTCGGATTGGACTTTTTAAAGAAATATGACTTCACCCTCGACTTCAAGACTAATGAGCTGCACTCGATGAGAGAAGACATAGCCGTTTTCCACGCAGAAAATGATGCAAAATTCGCTCATCAAATAATAGCACAAATGGACTTCACCATACCCTCTAGAACAGAATCATTATTACCTGGCTCCATTGAAGAAAGTAATAGTTTTCGATTTGGCCTCATCGAATACCCTAATCTAAAGCAATAACCCAAAAGGAGTGTTAGTAGGACGCTTGTGGACTTTTCTAAGGATGTAATTTCTGTGAGAGTCACCAACGTGAGTGAAAGACCAAGGAATATTCGAAAAGTTGATGTGTTGGCAACTTGTACTCCAGTGAACATTTCATTGATTCATTAGGAGAATCAATTCCCCCGAGACTATGCCTTCCGAGACCTTGACATCGGATTTAACTGGGAGTGCGCCATTATCGAAAGATCAAAGAACTGCTGCGGAACACAGAGATGGGCAGATTCGTATTCGTAAATCCGAATCCGAATTTGATTCACAGCACCTTAACGTGTCAATCCGAATACGAATACATTCGTATTCACAAGTGTGAATTCGAATAGATTCATACTTGCAAATGTGAAACCGAAAACGAAATTCGGATTCATACCTATGAATCCGAATCCGAATCTATTTGGATTCAGATCTATGAATCCAAATCATTTCTGATTCACATCTATGAATACGAATTCATTTGGATTCACACTTGGATTCACTGAAAAATTCAATTTAAAAGGCCATTATAAATAAATAAATGTTTGTTTGTACCTCGCTACAGTTCGAATTTTGGGTGTTAGCGAGTTTTTGAATGTATATTTATTGGCGTCAAAACTAAGTAATTGACCCAAAAATAAACTTCCTACTATTTGGAACTCCAAGTCAAATACGACTAGATCCAGTTTTTAAGTCCATAAAAAGTTAAAAATCATGATTTTATGGTCATAAACGCTAAAAATTTCCGCTAATTTTTCGTACAGTCAAGGGCCCAAACTTGGGACAGTTTTGAAATCTACTTCTACTAGCATATTAATCATACGTTTTCCATTCGAACAAAGTATTCTATTTTCAGGATCTGCCTTACTACGTCCCTTCAAGACCACGTATAAGTGTGTAGATTTGTCCGTTTAAAAATAAAACAAAATAATGTTCATTGTCTCAAGTTAGGGACCTCCCTCCCTAACTTGGGACTAGAGACGTACCGAGTACTCGGTAACTACTCGGTACTCGGCCTACTCGGCCAATTTGCCGAGTACTCGGTACTCGGCCAAATTCTGATCAGATACTCGGCCAATACCGAGTATTTGCAAAAAATTGAATATTGTCCAAGGTAAAAATTGTCCCTAAAATTTATAAAAAAAAGAGCAAGCATTATATTCTGCAATCATTTACAATTAAAATTTATAAGTCAGATTTAAATTTTGAGAATAATGAAGTTTGTAATGCTAATGAATAAATCTTTATTTTAATGTCCCCAAAGTTAATAAAATTTATTTGTTAAAAATTATGCAAACAAGGTATAGAAAAGGTATAGTAAGTATAGAAAATATGGAGTTTTTATATTAAAAATGGATTTTCGCTACAAACAAAAAATAGTTATAAAAAATATAAAAATACCTTTGCTTAAAAAATAAAAGGAAATATAACAACGTTAAAAGTACAGTGCAGGAACACTGCAGACACGTGTTTTGGCGTTACAAGGAATCCTTTTTTATTCACAAAATGGTAGCTCGTGGATTTAAAGGCATCCGACAGCAGTCAGATTTTTTTGTCGAAATCTTTACATTGTTTAGCTCACATGTTATGCGCTGAAAAAGACATTCCTTGTAACGGGGGGGGGGGGGGGGGCAGAAACACGTGTCTGCAGTGTTCCTGCACATTTGTTGCATTAAAAAAAATTATGTTTGGTGGGCTAAAACTATAATTGATTGGTATACATTGAAACCCCTCCTAACGGACACCCCTCTGCCGACATTTTTTAATTCCCCAGTTCCAATGCAAATAACATTATTAAACCCCTATCCTGCGAACACCTCTCTATTGCGGACAAAAAAAAAAAGTCCTGTTAGTGTCCGCATTAGAGGGATTTTACTGTAATTTGTTTTAATTCCAACTTGATTAATCATACCTTTTATTTATTTATTTTTAATTTTAAAAATAATTTTTTTGTAAAATTTTTGACACAAACAATTGTTTATATAATGCGCAATTGAATTTCAGCAGGAATTTAGTTTTAAAAACTATTATATGGACAAGGAGGTCTATACTACTATTCCAATAAGTTCAAAGTTCATCACATGTGTGTTGGTGGTTCTTCTTAAAACATAATTGGTATTTGATAACTCGGCCGAGTATTGAAAGGCCGAGTACTCGGTAACTCGGTACTCGGCCGAGTAGTGAAAGGCCGAGTACTCGGTACTCGGCTACTCGGCCAAAGTGCTACCTCGGTACGTCTCTACTTGGGACACTTTTTATTTTGATCTTTGTTTCATGTATTCAGAAAAAGATAATAGTTTGGGACACCGACTGTCATTTTAAAGAAAATTATTTTACAACCCAATAAAGAAAAAAATATCATTAGATAGAAATAATATGATCTTGTAAACTTTCAACGATGATCAGAATGTACACGTGCCTCTGAAAGCATTGAAGGTCTCCCCTGCCTTCTTAATTCTTTTGAATGTAATATTTCTGCTTTCCCCCTCTTGGAAACATAAAAGCAATTGATAAACCCAAATAATTATTAGCAAAGCTTATTTTTAGCTTTTAATGTTCCTTATTTCACATTCCTTTTCATTCCTTCATAGTAACGAATTCATTCAAATGAATTAGCCTGATCTATACTTAGAGACTCATTTTCATTTTTAGACGTAACAAATGTATTTTTTTGACGAAACGTTTTTTGTTCATGAATAGTTTCAATTTTTTTTTTAAACCAATGACAACTGTTCTGTCCTGTTATGGTATGACATATTTATTGTCATCAAAATAGCACTGAATTTATAAAATTTTGTATCCATACGCTTTTATTTTAATACAATTATGCAGTTTTTTTTCCTCAATATTCTTTATACACACTATTTATGGTTTAATTGCTTAACTTGGAACAGTGTCCCAAGTGTGGAACATATTTACAATTTCTCAAATTTATGAATAAATAAATTCAACTGAATTAGTTGGGTGCAAATGAATTTGCCCAAAAGAGACACAGGTACATAGTCGAGATGAATTGTGAAACGAATTCAAACTAATGCTGCTCAGTTAGCGTAGATTACCAAAATTATTTCCATACTAAAATATTGCATATTTTTTCGAAACGAATTGTGAAACGAATTCAAAACTAATGCTGCTCAGTTTGCGTAGGTAACCAAAATTATTTCCATACTTAAAAATTGCATATTTTTTTGAAATTTTCAAACTCATAAAAATAACCCATAAAACTGATACATCAAAGTTCAACTCACATA
Source organism: Uloborus diversus (assembly GCF_026930045.1). Classification (NCBI taxonomy): domain Eukaryota; kingdom Metazoa; phylum Arthropoda; class Arachnida; order Araneae; family Uloboridae; genus Uloborus; species Uloborus diversus. The sequence goes on along the minus strand of NC_072735.1, from coordinate 166,329,104 downwards.
GCCTGCCAAGTATGGGCACTTGACTAACAAATTAGTATTATGATCAAGTTTATCAACCTTTCAGTCAAGTTAGCGTTTTCATTATTTACTAGTGAGTTTACTAACCAAATGGTTCACGAAAAACAGAAAATGCGGGAAAAAAAAGCTAGATATCACAACATTTTGCGTTGCCAAGGGGACGGGAAGATACTGTTATACAGTGTGTGTTCATTCCATCAAGGGTTTATGAATTCAAAACTGTGATTTCATAAGATTCTCACATACACAATAGTGTTAACATCACACAGCAACATCAGATTGAAACATCACATGAATAATTAATCTGTGGTAAAATTATATAAGCAAATCAAAGTTTCAATTTACATTACTTTGGTAGAATTCCACTTTTAAAATTTTTGGACCCATAACAATATCGTCACTTTTCTTCAGAAATTCACTAACACCCAAAACTCGACCTGTAGCGAGGTACAGACAGACATTTATTTATTTATATTGAGTTTTTGAATTAAATTTTTCAGTGAATCCAAGTGTGAATCCAAATGGATTCGTGTTCACAGATGTGAATCAGAAATGATTTGGATTCATAGGTCTGGATTTGAATAGATTCAGATTCGGATTCATAGGTATGAATCCGAATTTCGTATTCGGATTCACACTTGCAAATATGAATCTATTCGGATTGACACATTAAGGTACTGTGAATCGGATTCGGATTTACGAATTCGAATCTGCCCATCTCTGGCGGAACAATTTGGTGGAAGACTTCAAGCATCTGTTTTCATCTACATCGAAGGACGTCGGCCGTACAAATTTAACGCAGCATATGATCGACACTGGAGAACATCCCCCTATTAAACAGCATCCAAGACGACTACCGTTCACCCTGAAGAAAGAGGTTGGGATCCTCCTGAAAGAGATGCAGGAGAATGACATCATCAAACCCATGTCCAGTCCTTGGGCATTTCCCATCGTCTTGGTCCAAAATAAAGATGGCTCCACCAAAATTTGTTTCGATTACCGGGGCTGGAACGACATCACCAAGAAAGGCAGTTACCCTCCTCCCCGGATCGATGTCAGTTTGGACACCCTGTCTGGACACAAGTGGTTTTCGACCCTGGACTTAAAGAGAAGATACTGACAGGTAGAAATTCACCCTGATGAACGAGAAAAGACAGCGTTTACAACTGGACAAGGCTTATGGCAGTTCAAAGTGATGCTCTTCGGGCTCTGCAATGCACCAGCCACGTTCGAGCGGCTTATGGAGACGGTGTTAAGAGGACTCGCCTACGGATCCTGTCTGGTCTACTTAAACGATATCATCATGGAACGCAGTTTTGAAGAACATTTGGCAAATCTTAGAGAGGTGCTGCAAAAACTCATGGAAACCAACCTGAAGTTAAGCCTGTCCTAATGTAACTTATTCCGCCGTGAGGTGGTCTACCTTGGCCTCTCTGCAGATGATGTACGAACAGATCCAGAAAAGGAATCTGCAATCAAGAGTTGTAGTCGTCCCGAAAGCGTCCATCAACTGCGAAGTTTCCTGGGGCTCTGAACTTACTACCAGAAGTTTGGTACGCTTGACGAAGCTTGGCACCAAGAAGGCTGGTACGCAAAAGGAAAACTGAAGAACGGATTCGCAAGTGTGATATTAGTTCTAGAAGAGATTAAATACGTCATCCAATTTAAGAAATTAGCCAAAGAGGTAAAATATTTTAATTTTGTGATGCCGAGGCAGATGTCTCATTGGACAGGTCATATTCTTAGAGATTGGGTGGGTATTGGTCTTACTTCTTTGAGCAGGCCATTGGTCAAAATTACATTCCAATAATAAATAATCACTCAGCAAAAAATATTTGGAGCATTTTTTTCGTTAATTCAACTGATTCTAAAACTTGTAATACTAGTCCATCGAAACTTCGTTCGTTATTCTTCATAATAATAATAAAAAGAACAAACTTCAACCAGCAAACGATAAATTTAAAAACTAATTTCTCTCACTCAAGGCATTAAAATCAATCTCAAATGAAGCAAATTATAAGTAATACAATAAATGTTGCAGATGGTACAGGGTTGGCAAAAACCCGGGTTTCTTTAAAAAAGCCCATGGACCCAGAGTTTTTTGGGGTTTTTTAAACAAAACCCAAAAAAAAACCAACTAAAGATGGGTTTTTTATAAGAAATGTGGGGTTTTTTTTGTCTTTTTTTAGGGAAAATGTGGGGTACTTGTAGAATATTGGAGCGTAAGTATATGGACAAAGTGCAAAAATTGTCTTCGGGTAAAAAAAGCTGGAAAACTAGTTGAAATTCAGCGTTTTCTGGAGAAAAATATAAAAGACAAAAAAACCCAAGAATGGTGAAGTTTCAGATTTTTTAATTTTCATTATTACCAACAGTTAAGGTAAAGTTATTTCTCGAGTGATAAAATCTATTGTACGTTTTTAATTACTACATTTTTTTTTTTTTTTTGCATTTTACTTAAATGTATTTTATTTTGTTATGTAAAACTACTGTGGAACCTCAAGTAGTTTAAATCCCTTTTTACTGAATTCCAGCTTAATCAAGATATTTCTTTGAACTTTATGTTGCATGTTTTTCTATTTCTGTGTACAGAGTAAGAAATATTAAACTTTTTCGTAAGATAATGAAAATACTGTACCTGTTCTGTTTTCTGTCGACCGTTTGAAAAATCTGTTTATTTCTAAAAAATATACCTTGTGTTTATTCGAGATTTGTGACATGTTGGTTAACAGAAAATAATTCACATGAAAGCCTTTTAACTAGATTAGTTTCCTCTGTACAATCTACAGATATTGAGAAAATCAGACTGACAGGACTTGGTCAATATAATTTGAGTTATTTATTGACCAGTTAAAGAAAAAAGTTAAATACATTTATTTAAAATCTGAAGTATTTTTTTAATGCCGTTAAGAGTTAAGAAGTACTATTCAAGTTCAAAATTCATTTTTTATGTTCATTGTCTGTGGTGAAGAACAAATAAAAAAGAAGTTTAAATTGTAAAAGTATTTAAATTAATTAATTTTTTAAAAAACTTCTCAGAAAATTTAAAAAAACCCAAAAGTGGGTTAAATAATGGGTTTTTTTAAATGGGTTTTTTCAAAAAAACCCATTGGGTCCAACCCAATTGGGTCCAATTCGGCCAACCCTGAGATGGTAAATTTAGAATGATTTGCTACAATGTTGAACTTTTTTTGGCACATTATGTCAGTTGTTGTTTATGTATTTGATAACACTTACCATGTCATCGATAAAAATAACAATCCGTGTCCTTGTGGAATAATTGTTGAAGTCAAAGGAGCAAAATGCGCATACTTTGTATAAATATTTAGTGGATGAATTTCACCTGTCCGATCTGCATCAACAGTTAATTGAAAAAAAATGAAGAGTGAGTGTTATTAGTAAATTTAAAACAAGATGGGCCGCGTGTTCACGCAACAAAATGTTTTTTTTTTGAAAAATAATGATTTTCGGTTCAATGATTGTTGTTTCGAGTGGTATCCACCGGATGCCAGCGCGAGCGGTTCACCCATGGTGTAGTAGTCACCAGTAGTGCTGGTTCTAGTAATGGTCGTGCGAAAAAAGATTTTAGTGCCCTTAACGAAAGCTCAAAGAGACGTCGAGTTCAACTTATTAACGAAAATTACAGCCTTTGTGAACTGCAATATGCACTGGAGAGCAATTTGCGAGCCGCAGGTAAGAAGCACATTGCTGATGCCATTAGTAATTAGATGTCTGATGCTGATGAATTAGATGATGAACCATCAGCCTTAATCGGGGATAAAGCATTGGCATTATATTTTGATGCGGGATTGACACGAAACCAATACAACCGGATTCGATCAGCTATTAAGAAGAAACTATGCAACGTTTTGCCATCTTACCACAAACTACAAGAAGCTAAAAAAGCGTGCTATCCTTATATTTTCACTTTCGGAAGTTGGAGCTTGCATTCACCTTCAAAGTCTAGTAGATATCACAGTTAACAGATTGTTTGCATCTTTCGCTCATGTTAAAAATCTGCCACAGACTCGAGATTTATCATTGTTTTGGAAGTAGGGTTGTGATGGGGTTTCAAGTAACTGTACTTATAATCAAGGTTTTAGCGATGTTGGTATTTCAGATGAAATCATTTTTATGGTTTCAACAGTACCACTCTAGCTGACATCCACCGAAGAAACTCGGTACTGGGTTAACTCTCGCCCATATTCGACGAGGTTGTGTCCACCAATCACTTTCGCAGTTGGCAAAGAAACATGCAGCCTAGTTCTAGATGCAGTAACTAGGGTGAAGACAGAAATTGAAAACCTACAGCCTACTTCTGTCACAATCAATAACGTGGTGTTCATAATTCACCATAAATTCCATTTAACTATGATCGATGGCAAGGTTAGACAATTTATCACTAATTACAGCATCCTCCTCCTCGTGTTGTGTATGTGGCGCGAGATTCAGTGAGATGAACAACCTTCCTTTGGTTAGTGCGAAAGCCGTTAATGACTCATCTACTGCTTACAAAATGTCAACGCTTCACGCTTGGACAGGTTCATGGAGTGTGTCCTCCATATTGTAGGGCACCGACTTTCTTTCAAAAAATGGAATGCAAGATCTCAAGATGAAAAAGCTATGAAGGAATAGAGAAAAAACCTAATTCAAAACGGTTTAAAAGAAAAAAATAGGTGGATGTGCCGAAGCAGGGAGCTGCCCCCCTGTGCTCGGCTAGTGGAGTAGAGAAACGATTATTCCCCATTTTCTAACAACCAGTTTTGAAGGAGTGGTTTACTTTTCCACCTGAGGTGTGCCCGGCTGGCAGTGGAGTGGAGATCTAGGAAGTTGGACCTAGCCCATATTTTTCTTTAGGAGGGGAAGGGTGTTGACCAATCGTGGTCGCTGAAAGTGATGTCATTCTTTTTGGAGCGCGAAAATATCCGAATCCTTTAGCGTCGCATTTTTCATTGCATTGGAATTGGAAGTTGCAACTGTTTTTTGTGAAGGGGAAATGGCAGAAACGAAGCGCGTTTCAAAAGAGCAACTCTGCATAATGCTGGATTGGATGGAAGACAATAATAAGTTATTTACTAACCAATTAACAAATGACTTCACCAATCAGAACAAAAAAAAGATGTGGACTGCATTAACCGCCACTTTGAATGCACAAGGAGGGTGCAAAAAGAGCACAGACAAGTGGATTAGGGAAAGTACCTTAATTGTTTTCTTTTCGTTAAATTAATTGAAAATATATGTAATAGAGATTCACTGAATATTCGGCAGACAAGGCCGAATGAAAATTACAATACAGTACCACAGTAAAAAATTAATTTAAACAGTTGCTTATTAATTTTATCACATTAAAAGCAATTCTCATGTAAAAAAAAAAAAAAAAACTCCAAAAGTTTAAAACTTGTTAAGAAACAACCTAATTTAAATTCACCATTGACTTCAAAGTTTAATAATCCTTGAATTTCATTTTTCAAAATGATGATACACATATTTATCAGTTACCAAAGAGATTAACACAGCAGAAAACCTATTGAATAATTTGCATTTTGCAAGGTCCTTCATCTATGATATAGCATGTTTTGACCATGATTATCAGATATCAAATCATCTCTCCCGAAAGAAATTATTGTTCTACTTATGCAGCCATATTCCAAACTTAGGACAAACGTAAACTGAATTATATTTACTATGTGCATTTACTTTTTATTTTGGATGAATTTGGTTTGTGTATAACAACTACAGCAAAATTCCTCTAATGCGGACACTAACGGGACAATATTTTTTGTCCGCAATAGAGAGGTGTCCGCAGGACAGGGGCTTAATAATGTTATTTGCATTAGAATTAAAAATTGTCTGCATAAGAGAGGTTTCACTGTATATGTAATCTACTTGAAATACACCGCTAAAATTATGAAGTTTAATAAAAAAATGTATGTATTTTTTTTAAAGTAGCCAAATAATTTATGTTTTAAATTTGGAGAAAATTCAAATATTAGTTTGAAAAAAAATTAAACAAGTATTTGGCCAAATATTCAGTTTGAATTTTACTGGAATATTCGATGTTCACTGAATCTCTACTCTGTAATAGAAATTAATCACATTATTTTTAATCACATAATAAGCTTCTATTGTTCTACATAGTCAATCATTATGTTAAAAGCTTAATAATCCTTAAATTTTATTCTTAGATTTTTAAAATGATGATACACGTACAGTGAAACCTGTGAAAAACGATAATATCTAACAAAAATCTGTCTATAACAATATTTTTTTTTGGCCCAAGCAAAATGTCAGCATGAATAATCTAACTGTCTATAACGATAACCTGTCGATTGATAACCTGTCTATTACGATATTTTATTTAGGTCCCAACAGTATCATTGTAGACATTTTACTGTATTTATCAGTTTCCAAAGAGATTAACATAGCAGAGAACCACTTGAATAATTTGCATTCTGCAAGGTTCCTGATGAATTTTAAACTTATTGGAGTACTAGTATAGACCTCCATTACCATATAATAGATATTAAAACAAAATTCCAGATGAAATTTAACTACACTATTTAAAAAATTTAGTTTGTCAAAAACAAAGCAAAAGTTATTTTAAACATTAACAATAAACAATGAAATAAAAGGTATGATTTATCAAGTTGTAATTAAAACAAATTGTATCAATCTAATACAGTTCTAGTCAAATTTTGTGCAATAATTTCTATTATTAAAATATTTTTATAGCATTCCCGCCCCCCCCCCAAGTATTTTTTTACCCAAAGTCACAATCTTTTTCTTACTCCTAAAAAATGATTCAATTTTATTTCTTTTCATTGTTATAATTATGGTAAAATTTGAATCTGCAAAAACTAAGGTTTTAAAAATTTGCAATCAAGTTTTCAAGTGATTAGTTTACGATATGATTGAAAGGGTTTTTTGTTATGAGTCAATGAATATTCATCTTAAGGATCCCTTAGAATGTTCCTGACCAAAAGTAAGTTGTCCTACACTAATATGTGATACAGAAAAAGTACATACAATACAGTCAATAACAGTGGCGCAGCGAGGGGGGGGGGAGGGTTTGGGGGTGAAAACACCCCCCAGAGACATTGGTTTGAACATAAATGCAAATTCTAATACATTAGTTTATGCATATGAGAGGGCTATTTTGATCAAAAAATCACCTTCAAAAGGTATTTTTGATCACCCCTTCCCCTCCAGAAGGTGGTTTTGATCAAAAAATCCCCTCCAGAAGGAGTTTTTGATCAAAAAACCACCTCTAGAAGGTATTTCTGGCTGCGCTAGTGGTCAATACATAGAAGACAGTCTTATTTTATGAATATAGCAATTTCAAATTATTGCAGTTATCATATGCTTGCACTTTTTATCAATTGTAAAATGTGTCTTGAACGATATTTAATTTTTGCAACTACTTGGTATTGACTGAGTACCAAGTGCTCGGTAAATTTGCAGAGTAGCTACCGAGTACTCAGTTACCAGGGTTATCATACATCAAATAAACGCGATAATAAATCACGAAAGAAATTAACAATCAATTTGTGCAGAACTGCGCAGAAGCATAAACTAAATTAGCCAATGACTATATTTGCTTTTGAACTTCTGATTGTGTTATTCGTTTTTAGCTTTTACTTTTTTACATTCAATCTGGGCATTTTACATCTTTCGTGGTTACAATGCCACCCTATTCCGTGGAAAATTGGGAGTTTACTTTACTGATTAATTACAAAAGCACAATATAAATGCAAATTCCAACGTGTGACTAAAAAAATAAATAACTGTAATCATGTAACATCACGTAAATCAAATGCATTAATTGTTGAACGCATGTATATTCTTTCACCTGCAAGCGCTTGCCGTTGATAGTAATGCATTAGCACTTGCACAGGAACGGAAAAAGCCATTTCTCTACTGCTCCGAGGCAGTCGGCAAGTGTAGCGACTAAAAGCAGTTCGGCCGCAAGCGCGAAACAACCAATGGAAGAGGAGCACACCCCAAGTCGAGAGAGAACTGGTTAGCAGGGAAAAATAGGGAAAATTTCTCCCTTTCGGCCGATTTCTCCACTGGCCGTCCCGACTCCACTAGCCGAGCACAGGGGGGCAGGGACGAGTAAGAATGGCAATACTGCTCGTCGTTTTTTCCGCAACCGGAAGTTACCTGCAGAAGTGACAGGTGTTGATGCAAACCTCATCTATAGATTCTATGTTATCCTCCAGGTTCTTGTTAGTGGCTACAACGTAAATTCAGAAAAAATGCATAAATGTTGCATGGAAACATACGAACTCTATGTTCGTTGTTATAGTTGATACTATATGCCGTCATCGCTTCATATTATTCTGCTTCATGTAAAACCTTTGTTGGATTCGACTCCAATGCCAATTGGTTGGATGTCTGAAGAGGCACAAGAAGGGTGGAACAAGGAGTTCAGAAAATTCAGGCTGAACAACAGCCGAAAATGTTCCCGCCCTTCTACGAACAAGGATGTAATGCACAACCTCCTTGTCTCTTCAGACCCTTTAGTTTCGTCATTACGATGTCAATGGCTACCAATCGCTCTGGACCTTGAGGACATGGATTCCATGTTAAACAGTTAATTGATGTTAATGTTAAGGGAGCAGAAGATGAATTTCATGAAACTGAAATGGATGTAGTTTAGTTTTAAAATAGCTTTTTTTTTTGTATATGCATCAAATAAATGTTCTTTCATGTAAATCCTTCCATTTCTGAATACCTATAAAAATATCATTTGTGTTACATGACATCCCACACAAATTAATATAATATGAATTTATATATTGGAATGATAGCTTTGAAATTTTGAATTTTCAAAAAACGTTTCATATTTTGGAATGATGGGACGTTTTTTGAAAATATCTGTTCTATTTCTCGACATTTTTAAGCGGTTTTTTTTGGCGTTTTCGCCCCACTGTGTGGCGTGACGTTTTTCGATGCGCAAAGAAAAATTACGTTTCGAATAGCTTGAAGCGCGTTTTTTTGATTCCATGATGTTTTCTTCTTTTCTTGAAAAGGAATGTAATTTACGTCCTAAAAAACGTCAATGAAAATTCTTTCACTAGCTCAAGCTGCCTCACGGAGGCAAATACGGGGCGAAGCCCCATAAGTACCCCTGTATGGTACTTCCAGGAAATTGGGAGCTGCAGAAACGTGCTGTAGGCGGGTCGAGCGAGCCTCCGTAGGCGTCGAGGTCTATGCTGCGCAGCAGGCAGCGGCAAGAAAGCTGCGAAGCCACCGATGTACATTAACCCGCTTCAGGCGGTTTACACAAGCCGCCAATCTGCAAGCCTGGCGGCTAGTTTTTCTGATTAAAAAACTGTGTTGCAGGATCAAAACCAGTACTGGAAAAACATAAAAATAGAATATTCGAATTATAGTAACTAAAAAAAAATATACGTGATTGCAAATTTTTGATAGCAGGTATGGATTCCTCATGCGAAAGACATGCACGGGACAAACCATGTGTTTGCTAGTGAACTTTTTCATTAACCTGATTGTGATTATGCAGTCCAACCTTGTTAATTCGACCACGCTTGAAACGAAATCCTCCTAAAACGAAATATAGTTGCGATCGCCGTCCTATTGTTTCTTGTTTTATTTCTTTTCGGGTAGGTCCTTTTAAGTTCAATTAAACGAGGTTCGAATGTATTAATTCAAAAGTTCATGTTTTAATGTTTTTGCAGGTCCAAGTGAACAACCCAGAGTGATGTTGGGCCGAAGCTTGAAATCTTTATCATCAGATTTTGAAAGTCTGTTTGACAATGATGAGTTCAAAGATGTCACTTTGCAGGTAGGAGAGGAGGAACTTAATGCTCACAAGTTAGTGCTGTGTGCTCGATCTAAAGTATTTGCTGCAATGCTTGAGCACGACATGGAAGAAAGCCGTCGCAGGCGCGTTGATATCGTACAAATGGAGTACAACACCCTCGAAGAGATGGTACATTACATGTACAGCGGGCAACTGAGGGCACTGCCGAACGAGGAAGCACTGAAACTGTTCGTTGCAGCTGATCGCTACGACGTGGCAGAGTTGAAAGCCAGTTGCAGGGAAATAATTTTGGCTTCGGTATCCCTCAGTAATGTTTGCGATATTGCTGAAGTTGCTGATCTTCATAACGATGAACTGTTGATTAATTCCGTTAAAGCTTTTGTGTCGAAAAATGGGAAGGAAATAGTGAAAACTGAGAAATGGAAAGCGCTGTCGTCTTGTAAGCCAGCTTTGTGTGTTAAAATGTTCGAATGGTCCCTTTCGGAATAATTAATTTATGTAATTGTTCTGTTAATCTCTCGTAATGGCCAATTTTGTAATGCGGTATTCTGGGACAAAATTATGTTCTTTTTATCTCTTAGTATTCTCATTTTGTACAAGGCTTTAAATCTAAATTGCTGTAATGCAGAATAATAAACAAACTTGCTTCCTATATTCACTATTCGTCGTCTTGTAAACCAGCTTTGTGTGTTAAAATGTTCGAATGGTCCCTTTCTGAATAATTTAATTTATGTAATTTTTCTGTTAATCTCTCGCAATGGCCGATTTTGTAATGCGGTATTCTGGGACAAAATTATGTTCTTTTTACTTCTTAGTACTCTCATTTTGTACAAGGTTTTTAATCTAAATTGCTGTAATACAGAATAATAAACAAACTTGCTTCTTTTATTCACTATTCGTCGTCTTGTAAACCAGCTTTGTGTGTTAAAATGTTCGAATGGTCCCTTTCTGAATAATTTAATTTATGTAATTGTTCTGTTAATGTCTCGTAATGGCCGATTTTGTAATGCGGTATTCTGGGACAAAATTATGTTCTTTTTACTTCTTAGTACTCTCATTTTGTACAAGGTTTTTAATCTAAATTGCTGTAATACAGAATAATAAACAAACTTGCTTCTTTTATTCACTATTCGTCGTCTTGTAAACCAGCTTTGTGTGTTAAAATGTTCGAATGGTCCCTTTCTGAATAATTTAATTTATGTAATTTTTCTGTTAATCTCTCGTAATGGCCGATTTTGTAATGCGGTATTCTGGGACAAAATTATGTTCTTTTTATCTCTTAGTATTCTCATTTTGTACAAGGCTTTAAATCTAAATTGCTGTAATGCAGAATAATAAACAAACTTGCTTCCTATATTCACTATTCGTCGTCTTGTAAACCAGCTTTGTGTGTTAAAATGTTCGAATGGTCCCTTTCTGAATAATTAATTTATGTAATTGTTCTGTTAATCGCTCGTAATGGCCGATTTTGTAACGCGGTATTCTGGGACAAAATTATGTTCTTTTTACTTCTTAGTACTCTCATTTTGTACAAGGTTTTTAATCTAAAATTGCTGTAATACAGAATAATAAACAAACTTGCTTCTTTTATTCACTATTCGTCGTCTTGTAAACCAGCTTTGTGTGTTAAAATGTTCGAATGGTCCCTTTCTGAATAATTTAATTTATGTAATTGTTCTGTTAATCGCTCGTAATGGCCGATTTTGTAAATGCGGTATTCTGGGACAAAATTATGTTCTTTTTACTTCTTAGTATTCTCATTTTGTACAAGGCTTTAAATCTAAATTGCTGTAATGCAGAATAATAAACAAACTTGCTTCCTATATTCACTATTCGTCGTCTTGTAAACCAGCTTTGTGTGTTAAAATGTTCGAATGGTCCCTTTCTGAATAATTTAATTTATGTAATTGTTCTGTTAATCGCTCGTAATGGCCGATTTTGTAATGCGGTATTCTGGGACAAAATATGTTCTTTTTACTTCTTAGTATTCTCATTTTGTACAAGGCTTTAAATCTAAATTGCTGTAATGCAGAATAATAAACAAACTTGCTTCTTATATTCACTATTCGTCGTCTTGTAAACCAGCTTTGTGTGTTAAATGTTCGAAAGGTCCCTTTCTGAATAATTAATTTATGTAATTGTTCTGTTAATTTCGTAGTGGCCGATTTTGTAATGCGGTATTCTGGGACAAAATTATGTTCTTTTTATCTCTTAGTATTCTCATTTTGTACAAGGTTTTAAATCTAAATTGCTGTAATCCAGAATAATAAATAAGCTTGCTTCTTTTATTACTATTCGTAGTTGTAGTTATTTTGTGGGATAAAATACATTTTGGAGTAATAGAAACAGGAAATATTTATTCCCTTAGCTTTAAAGAATCAGCTAAATTCAATAGCCTGTATTTTATGAATATTTTATGCTACCATTTCAGAGTACTGCGTGAACAAGCCTGCCTTTTTTCTTTATTTTTGTTTTTAGCAGAAATTTACTTTTTGATGCAACTCTGACCCCAATGTTTTGAAAAAGACACATTGCAGCTTTTTTCTGAATCTCACTGGTAAATTAAAACTCTTATTTTTGGTCAAAAAAAAAATCTTATTAAATTAAAATGCGCAATAAACAACGAGAAGAGATCCTGAGTACACCTTTCCGAACCCAACCTCGCTGATTTAAATGTCTGCATAATATGAAATAATTTTGACCTCAGCAACGTTTGAGAAAAATGGCAACGATTCAATTGTCGGTTGAAAAATTGATTATTCCTTACTTAAAATCTGGTAACTTTTTTCTCGTTAATCGTCTCTGTTCTTTTTTACAGTACGTAGAAAATGTTTTAAAATTGTATTTTTCCGTTCTTTCGAAAGAAACCGAAACGATACGATAATTATTTCGAGTAAAAAGAACCAATTTTGGGTCAAAAAATAATTTTCGAACAAAAAAAAAAAAAGCTATTCATCCAATTTTTTTCGAAACTTTCTATAAGCCTTTCCGGCAATAATTAATGCAAACTGAAAATTTCAACGAAATCAGCACAGTAGGTTTTGAGTTAGGTCCAGTAGGCCCTGGACGCACTGATTTCTGTCTCAAAGTGACACACTTAACCTTACCCTGCCATTAGACCAGGGGTCCTTGAACTTTTCCGATTCTCGGCACCCTTTTAAAAATTAGTATTTTTTTACGGCACCTTAGTCTGTTTCTATTATTTCGTATTGAGGCAGATTTCAAATCTGAAGTCTTAATTCTCGTTTCAATCGCTGTAATATGTCTACTCGACGTTAAATCCCGGTTATCACAAATTTGCCATTTCAACTTCGCTTGCGCACGGACTTGCCTTTTTGGGCTTTCTGTTTTAAGATTTCGTGTTGCTTTGTTTATATTTAGGCTGAGGTTAGAGTCCCAACAAATTAATGAATGCGATTAGAGTATTTTCACAGCGATTTCGGGATACATTATATGAAACTACGGATATGAATAACTGATAATCTTTATGAAGAAAAGAGAAAAAATACACTTCAATATTTATTTGTTTTGGAAATATTTATTTAACGTAAATGTACTTCAAAAATGATCGGAATATTACAAATATCCGTCTTTTGCGGATATTTTACATTAGGCGTAAACAGCTTAGTATTATACATTTGTATTTAGGTTAAGGGTTCCGCTTTGTATTGGAAGTGATGCTGCAAATCGAGTGCGCTCTTCTGAGGTTAAAAATTTGCCCCTGAAAAGGGCCTTTGTGTTTGATTGAAAAATCAAGCTCCGAATCCATTAATGATTAAGACGCAAAACTCAATCTTTACCGAGGCGTAAAAACTAAATCAAGGACAGCTTTGTTTTTATCTGTTCTTATTTCATAATAACAAATTTAAATGTTTTTCATTAGTTTAAGCAAGAGTTTCGAAATCAGCAAAGTCCGCGCGCAAGCGCAGTTGAAATGGCAAATTTGTGATAACCGGGATTTAACGTCGAGTAATATGACTCACTACCAATCTTGGAAAATGCAGTTAGGATTCCTTTGGCTTAAATCTTGCAAATCACGTGGCCCATGGGACACGAACTCACCATCTTTTACGTGCCACCATAAAAAATCGTTTGGAGGTTTAAGTCTGGTGAACACCATTGGCCACTAGAGCCGCTATATAGATAGGCCGACGCATCAGCTTAAGTTTAGCCATTTTTGATCGGATTTTTCATTGTTGCACTGCTTGGGTTACCACAGCAAAGTTTCGGATTTCGCCAAATTTGCAGAAAATAATACAATTCACGTGCTGCTAATAATTACTTACAGTGAACAATCACCAACGCGATAACTCGCCAGAAAAGACAACCACTCAAACACGCGCTCCGATCCAAAAAGGCTGATCTTAAGCTGATGCGTCGGCTCGTATATATATAGGGGCCTTATTGACCACGGAAAGAAGGCGATTGCCGTCATCAGTAGAGACGTACCGAGTTATAGTAGTGTAGACCTCCATGTCCGCATAATAGTTTTTAAAACAAAATTCCAGCTGAAATTTAATTACGTATTATTTAAAAAATTTTGTTCGCATCAAACATTTTACAAAAAAAAGTTATTTTTATAATTAAAAATTAAAAAAAAGGTATGATTCATCAAATTGGAATCAAAACAAACTATATCAATCAGTTATACTTCTTGTCCGCCAAACATAATAATTTTAAACAAATAAAACAACTTTAAAAGCACAAATGTGCAGAAACAGTGCAGACACGTGTTTCTGCGTTACAAGGAACGTCTTTTTCAGTGCATAAAATATGAGCTAATGAATATGAAAAAAAATCTGACTTTTGTCGGATGTCTATAAATCCATAAACTCACATTTTGTGCATTGAAAAAAATATATTCCTTGTAACACCAGAACACGTGTCTGCTGTTTCTGCACATTTGTGTTTTTAAAGTTGTTTTATTTGTTTTTATTTTTTTAGCAAAGGTATTTTTATATTTCTTATAAATAATTTTGTTTGTATCAAAAATCCGTTTAATAATATAAAAATTTCATATTTTCTTTTTACCTTTTTTACCCCAAATTTTAATAAATACGTTTCATAAACTTTGGGGCATTAAAATAAAGATTTACTCCATTGAAGCATAACAAACCTCATTAGTATTCTCAAAATTTAAATTTGACTTGCAAATGATTGCAGTGCATTATATGCTTGCACCTTTTAATTAATTGTAAAATCTGCCTTGAACAATATTCAATTTTTTACAACTTCTCGATATTGGCCGAGGATCTGATCAAAATTTGGCCGAGTACCGAGTAGTGACCGAGTACTCGGTACTAGTGATGTTCCGGATATCCGTATCGCGGATATCCGAGGGAAAATAAAGATCTGTATCCGGATCCGTATCCGTTACTTTTTGACGGATCTTAAACGGATCTTTTTTATTCTAAAAATTTTTAAATATTTGAATAAAAGACTATTACATTCCGTTTCAATTAGGTTGCATTCCCTATTTAAATTATAAGGTATCATTTCCGAGGCCAATTTGTACCCCCTTTGCAAAAAGGAAGGGGAAAATAAGTTTTAAAAGTGTGTATCAGTGTGTCTTTTTGTGGCACCGTAGCTCCTAAACAGATGAACCGATTTTGATAGTTCATTTTTCGTTCAAAAAGTGACTTGATCGAAAGTGTTCTTAGCTTGGCCTCGTTTTTGTAGAACTTTAATTACCGGAGATATTAATTAAAAACCGATTTAACGTTTTTCACAATTATGGTAGTAAAAATTTACCCGTACGTTAAAAATGAATAACGAACAACGAACTGAATAATTTAACGAAATGAATAATTGAAAGAACGAAGTTTCTGCGTTTGATATTTATTTAGAACTTACAACTTATATACAGTAGGAGCTATAATCTTGTTAAGTAAATTTTAAATGCAATTCTAAGCCTTTATACGCGTGATTGGTAGCGATTTCATAGTCGGAAGATAAGGATAAAAAGCTCAATGATTTAAAATTTTTACCTGCTGTCAGCTCATATTTCTTAACAAATGTGTGTTCTGACCCGCGAAATTCATCTTAATATGAGGTCGGCTCTCTGGGACACGTTTTGTTTTTTTTTTTAATTTTTAATTTAATATTAGTTTTTGTTATCAATTTGGGGTTTCTGTTATTCTTTATTTTTGTTTTTCTCGGCATCCTTTTAAAAAAAAGTGAGAATAAATTCTCTATTTACTGTTTGTAAAGGTGTTCCCGGCTCTGTATTTCGTCGGTCGGAGAAGTTTGGTGGAATGGGTCAGCGCTGCATTTATGCTGAAATAAAATGGGAAAAATTATTTCTAGTCTGTCCAGTAGCAACTTTACACTCTTGCTCCTGTATCCTACATCTACCGAGTAAGCTAGAAATAATTTTTCACATTCCATTCTAAGCATTAATGCAGCGCTGACCAATTCCTTCCAACTCTCCCTCAATTTTAACGAAGATTTCTTTAAAGGGAAATCATAGTCTTGATTATATCTTTGCCGTAGTTGACATTTTTTGAAAAACTGCCATTATTCTGACGGGAATACCTTCCGTAACAAATTTTACACTTGGACAGTTGAACTGAATATATCCGTATCCGTATCCGCGGATCTTGGCACAAATGATCCGGATCCGTATCCGCGGATCTACTTTTTTAACGATCCGGCACATCACTACTCGGTACGTCCCTAGTCATCAGAACCTTGTCAAATGCAAAGACTAAGAAAGCTCATTATTGAAGGAACGCCGCAGGTCTGTCACATAATAGGGGAGGATGCCTCATCTTGTTGGAAAATTAACGATCATATTGATCGTGACCTATTCTGCGAGCGAAGCAGGAATTAGACTTAAGGCCCAGTAGCGTAACTAGGTGTGGGCAGGACTGGCTCTCGCCAGGGGTGCAACAGCCAGGGGGCATTTCGACTGATTAAAAAAAAAAATTTTTTTTTCAGAGTTTTTTTCTTTTTTTGATTATAGAATTTGAAAAATGTTTTTAAAAAATTAAAAAAAAAAAAAAAAACTCGCAAGAAAAAGAGCCAGAGAGGAGGAACTGAGAAGGAACATTGGGCATCATTGAAAACAACTCTAAAAAAAGAAAATAAGAGAAAAAAAAATACAATGCTGCCTCCCATTTGTAGAATCAATTAATCAAAATGTTTGTTAAAAAAAAAAGGGAGGTCGCAATGACCTCCGGTGACGTCCCACGTGGGTGACCCTGGGGGGGGGGGCGCAATTTCTTTATTTCATCAGGGACGCTGGACCCCATAGTTACGCTACTGTTAAGACCTTACCTGCTGCGTCCCGTGATGCTCCCGTCAATTTTTCTGAGGGTATCCATTACCTAAAATATCAGTATGCGATCATATTATGAAATAATGTCATAATATGAAAATGTTTGAAGTTTGAAGGTATACGCTATTTGTCTAACAAGTCTTTGAGAGTATACGGCGTACAGGGAGCAGGCCCCTGTCAAGATTTTCATAAAGGGAGGGGTTTTAGTTTAAACTGTGTGTGTGTGGGGGGGGGGGGGGGATTCCACCCTTCCCAAACTTTAGTTTTACGACAAATTGCCGAACCCAGTATGGAGTTTATACACCTGTAAAACTGCTGTACCCTCCCCCCCCCTCAAGGAGGATAATTATGGCTGCACAAGTGACAAAATTATATCTTCATTTTACAAGTTCACTTTAATCAAACCTTGTTTGTTTCTTCTTTACTAATAATAAAGCTGAAAGTATCTCTGTCTGGATGTCTGGATCTCAGTGACGCGCATAGCGCCTAGACCGTTCAGCCGATTTTCATGAAATATGGCAAAAAGTTAGTTTGTAGCGTGGGGGTGTGCACCTCGAAGCGATTTTTCAAAAATTCGATGTGGTTCTTTTTCCACTCCAATTTTAAGAACAAAAATATCATAAGATGGACGAGTAAATTACGAAATTATCATGACGTGGAACCGTAACATGGGTACAAGCCAATTGGCGAGAAAATTCACCATACATTTGAAAATATACAGGCGAACCAAAAGACCTTTTAATTTTTCTATTACGGGCAAAGCCGTGAGGGTACCACTAGTTTTAATTAAATCTGTTCACGCTTCGATACATTGCAATAAGTACTAAAAACTCTCCACAAATTCTTTTAGAATGTGGAATGTATATCAGGCTTTATGCTCTGCCATATAAACTAAGCAAGAAAGAGCTTATTGCAGATATGCAAATTGCATTACCTAACACAATCACCAATGCGTCTTCATAGCTGCAATATAGCAACATATGCCAAATTCTTCACAATCTCCTTACAATAAGCAATATTGATGCTTTGCATTTGTAGATCATTTAGATGGGTTTTCCCACCATAGTTTTTCCGAAATATTATTTCAGTTAGTAAAGCTCTAACAGTTGTATCAGAGAGAAAGTTAAAAGTGGGGGGGGGGGGGGAGGAATATTTTAACTTTCACATTAAAGTTAATTTAAGTCAGATATACGTATCGAACATTTGGGAAACAAAACTTGTGGCGTTCTTATCACATTTTCGTGACCCTGGTCCCCTCAAAGTCTGACATCGTTTGCAGAAAATTCCCTCTATGAAGATAAAATCTCGATGTTTCGAACATCGACACCGATGTTTTTTTGAACAATCACGATTGCTTATTGTTCTCACTTGACTATTTTTGACGTTCCTTTGATTTTTCCACCGCCACCCTCCGCACCATCACCGTCGACGGGCT